>NC_143581.1:151392915-151693124 GCF_048544385.1 Mastigoproctus giganteus | reverse complement strand
AATAAAAGAATATTACAGTAGCATTATAAATATTAATGTTAGGATTTGAACGGTGGTGTATCATCACGTCTTGGTGTCCTGTAAAGTTTTTATATTTTTTTTATGTAACTAATTTTCATATCTTCTTTCCTCGGATCGCCCCCCCCATTCCTTGAGTTCAGGACCCTGGTATGGCTGCATCCCTTGCACCATAGAATGATACACCATCCTGTTGGTTTCAGTTATTATTGTACAGAATTTACCGTCATTACTATTTAGTGAATGACTATTATTGCAGATTGAAATTCCTGCACACTGAAATGAATTTAATAATAATAAGAAGAAGAATAAAAAAAAAAGCTTTTCTCTACTAGATTTTGGCTTCTACCTAACAGTGGTGTGACTCATGATACTTCATTGTTTGACTCGCGTGATACGTGACACTTCATATATATTACTGTATTCTTGCGTGACAGGTAAATCTGCTTGTAAACCGATCGCATTCCATTTTTGTAAAAGTTCTGGAAAAGATTGAAGATTAAAGTACCTTGCAAGTTACAGCGCACTTCAAGAACAAATCGTTAATTAGGATGTTGTTCCCTTTCTTAAAACCTTGAAAGTACTTGTTATTCACTTGCAAATTAGCCAGTGATTGTTCTATGCGGTTTCTAAATGACGTCTTCGATCAGGACCAGTGTAAAGGTATTGGATGCCTTCGGCGACAGTTAACTTTCGATAATAAATATTCTGCATTTATAATTGGAGATTTAGTTTATACGAAAAAGAATGATAGCGATTATACATTCTAATTGTTAGTTACGCTACACTTTTCATAGTTATGTACTGGAAGAAATGTACATGAGATATGAGGTTTCTAAACTGATAGTCCTTAAATTTCTTAAGTAACTGATACTCCTTAAGTTTCTGAGGAAGAAAATGGCGAAACTGATACTTGTTTCTTAACTAATGCAATTTTATGAGTAGTTGATTTAGGTTTTTGCCGTTCTGGTCGATCGCCTAATTGGCCTTGCAGTACGAATTAAAGATTTTTTTTTTCCCGAATTCTTTTAGAGTTTTATTTTTTGCGATTTTTAAAAAATGTTATTTCGTTTTTTAATTAATTTTACTCTAAGAAAAAATTAATAAATTAATATTTAAAAGTATTTATGTACAAAATTTAAATTTTTACGAATTTTGAAAATTTCACGAAGAAACTCCGCAGATGCCACCACTAGCGAAAAACATATCTGTGCCCTGTACAGATATGTTCAAAAAGCACATTCCGGAAAAGGTTAATACATTTTCAAAGATACTCGTGCCATTTGTGTATTTTAAATAGCCAGAACACTCTGTGCTTATTTATATTTTCTTATCTGCTGAGACTGATTGGAGGTTGAGAACTTAAAAGTATCGTAAGATAACCTATCAGTAAAAGCTATTTCATTTATAATAATCATCTTGTTGTATTGAGATGAGTAGCACAAAGGAAAAAGATTTTAAAGGATAAAATTTTTAACTTGTTATTACTGTTTGAAAACATAAATAAGCCACCCCAAGATGACTGTCACAAAGTAAAAATCCAACGTAATTAAAATTCCAGCAGTTGCGCCTCACAATTGTCGCTCCGAAATATCAATTGCGCGTTAATTGTTGGTTCTAGATTAATGGCTCTAACCTTTTCTCACTTCCTAAATATATACAGTACACATTTTTACATGAGTACTTTTTGAAGTGAATTTTTTTTCTTTTGGTTTTTACAGAGTAATGGCCTGGAAACACCTGATAGGTGCCGCGCAAAAAAAAAAAAAAAAAAAATATATATATATATATATATATAATTAGTGTTAAAATATAGAAAAATAGATAATTAGAAAAAATGGCAGATCAGATTAATGCCATCAAGGTATCGATTAAACATTAGATCGTAAAATTAGTAAAATTTATATTACAGTATTTAAATAAATAAATAAATAAATATTCATTTATTGCAAATACAGCAAGCCCATCACAGCACATGGCTAGGGGCAGATAAGAATACAAAGGAATGATATAAAGTATATGTACATAGCAAGTTTTATATAGATATTAACAATGGTTAGAAAATTTAGTTATGAATTTAAAAATTGCAGAACAGGGCATTTAGCTTTCAGCTGCCATTACTGGTTGGGTTATTTTTCTTCATTTCATCGGAGATCTGACTCCTGTAGGCTGCAGAGTTGATTAACCTGTTGCAATCAATGTTGTGATGATTTATGAGGTGAAGAAATGCATTGGGGAACATTCTGTCCATTTGTTTGAGCCTGGAGAGGCTGGATTTGAATCGCTGGTTTCTTGTATTTTCCCTGTTGGGGGCAGCTATTATATTGCCTAAATTTGGTGAATCGCATGCAGAGGTGATTATCTTTGCAAGAAGCATGACTCCAGACTCGTTGATCATCTGTTGCAGAGGCTTTGTTTTTAGGTTTTTATAAAGCTGTTGCCTCGATATTGTATGGGGAAAGCGAAGCTTCCTATTGAGCCATCTAAGAACCCAATATTCCAGGGCAAGGAATTTCTTGACGGTTACTTGGGGAGCACCAGACCAGATTTCGGAAGCATAGGACAGAATGGGAAAGATGCATCTTTGAACATGCTTAATGACTGTTTTTCTGTCTTGAATCGCTGCTGTTTCTTGTTTGATTAACCATTTTGCTTTTTGAATTTTTTGAGCAACATATAAATAGTGGGCATTAAAGGAGAGATTTTTATCAAAAACAACTCCAAGGTCTTTGTGAGCGTAAACATTTGGGATTGGGACATCTGCAATTTTTATTTCTATGTGGTTGGGTTGTTTCTGAAGGGAATAAGTAGTTTGAGCAGATTTGCTTGCATTTATATTCAGATTGAGATCTTTCAGGTACTTGATGATTTCACAAATCTGTGAGTTCGCATCATTGATAACTTTGCGAATATCATCACTGGCTTTGGAGGTTATAAATAATTTTAAATCATCGGCATATGCCAGTAGATTTGGATTTTCTTGTAGAAGTGGTTGAAGAGATGCTGAAAATATTGTACTGGAGAGAACGGCTCCTTGGGGAATGCCTGTTGAGGTTGTGACGAGAATATCGTCAGTATTAGTGGGGAAGAGGAGAAGTCTGCGATTTAGGCTGTATTGAAGATAGGAAATAATCATTGCGTCAACGAGAAAGTGATTTTTTAGTATTTGAAAAGCTTTTTCGAGATCTATGTTGTCGAAAGCACCTTTGATGTCAAAATAAAATACGTCGCATTGTGCCTTGTCTTGAAATGCAGTTTGGATGCGTACAATGGTGTCAGCTAGGCTTGTTGTTGTGGAGCGCCCTCTGGGACCAAAATGCATATTGACAGGTGCTTTGGCGAAGATTGCATGTTGAAGATATGGGAGCATGATTTTTTCAATAATTTTAGTGATTATTGACGAAACAGCAATTGGTCGATGGCCGGAATGGTTATTTCTGCAAGCTTTTTTAGGAATCAGCGTAATCCTGAAAGTTTTCCACTGTCTTGGAAGGAATGGCTGGCAGATGCACCTGGAAATGATATGCACTAACGAATCAATGATGTATACGCTGGACAATCTAATAATAAAACCAGGGATGCCGTCAGGGCCTTCACTACTATCAGGGCGTATTTGGTTAACTGCATGCTGAACTGTATTTTTGTTCACAAGTTGGCTAACTAGCAGGGCTTGATCCGGAGACACATGTTGCACTTTGTCTGCTTGTTCATGGGAATCAAATGACAAATGAAATACAGTATAATTAGAATATGGAATATAGGTATTCAGAGTAAAAATATACCTATAGCGCCATAAAGTCAAAGTATTTAGTTAACCTAAGTTGGACTTCATTGTTATACCCCACAATTAAACATATAATATATAATAAAATAATGTAAAATAATAATAAAATAAGATGATAATGAAGCTAATTACTAATTAAAGGATACATTGAATGGTACGTTTTCTAGAGCTAGCACCACTCAATACATCCTATCAATAATTGACTACGGCTTCTGTTTCTGTTTTATTTTTCACTAGTAAATAAACAAAATCTATTAGAGCAATTAGAGGGAAATTGAGATACCATATCTATCCTAACTCCTCTTCCTTTTCGCATTAAATCGGCAAAAGCCCTTCCTTTTCACTGTATAATTATTTTTCACTAGTAAATAAACCTATAAGAAAGTTACTGTATTTGCAAAATTTTAAATTTCTGTGTTAGTTGTTTTGTTTCATTGAAAATAACGTGTATCGTGTTATGTGTAAAGTAACACAAAATTTTAAATATTTAAAATATTTTATTAGAAAATTAAAAACTGCACTGTTGATTTACTAATTAATAAGTAAAATCCGACTGTAGCGGTCAAGCATTGGTATTTCCAAGCAGAATTTAAAAAAAAAAAATAAACAATTTTTTCCTAAATTATAAAGAAAGTTGAACATCCGTTAGGTATGTAACTTTCTTTATTATTTTAATACCAAATTCATTATTTCGCCACCCCTTTTTGTTATGACCTAGGGCGCCACCACTCCCTGCCGCGGTAACAATTAGACATATTGAAAGTATCTATGCCAGAAATTAAGTTCCTTGAATTTGGCTGTGTTAGGAAGGGGGAAAGAGAGAGAGGAGTTGCAAGAGCTTCTAAGAGGGAACTTAGGAGGAAAGCTGCAGGACGAAAATGTAAAGGAATAACTGCAGTAAAGAGACAAAATTCAGAATCTTGTTCTTTGATGAATTATAAAGCGTGCCACGATTTTAAATTTGAGGCTCAGAGGAATTGTTTATGGAGATATTGTAGCTTTTTTTTGGTTTTACACTATTTATAATTACTTTTATGAATAGCATAGAGAGGATTAGAAATAAAAGCAACTTTTTATTTATATAAAAACACGTTGCGGGTATAAGTCATTAATTCAACCTAACATTATGGTTAAATTACGCTTAACATTACATTTCTAAATTACAATGTTAGGTACAATTAATATTAGGAATACCATGTTGTCATCAGTCGAAATAAATATTTGAATAGTAGGTTATAAAAACTTCTGTAGGTTTTAAAAACTATTTTTGTTTATCTTTTGTTGACGGCACATGACCAAAATAATACAGTTAGGTCACATAAAGTCTACCGAGACAGTATAATGCTTTCGTCACTTCTCACTCTTCCGCGTTTGAATCCCTTCGGGCACTGGAATTATTCTTAAAAGGCCTCTTCAGTCGAGGCTGATAGTTAGCCGATCTCAGGCGGCGGGAATAGGGTTCCCTCGTGAGTTGTTCTGGAGTTTGCAGCCCGCACAACAGTATTGCTAATATGCTATCTAGAATTCACACCTAGGTCTTGTATTTGTTACTCTGTTTTACTGGCTGTGATTTACAGTGTAGTTCAAGTGCCTTTTGATTTTGTTTGGATCCATATAACAATTATGATTCTATACAAATGTCTCTATCGAGAGGACGTGGATATAACAGTCTCAGACAGTGATGTTCGAAACACTGATTTGAGGCTATGTTTTGTAGCCGAGTGGTCAGGAGCGGGAGTGCAGTAGCACACGCTCTTTGAGTTGACTGGGGTTCAAACCCCTGACTGCTGAATACGGTCGATCTGCCAACCCGCATTGGACCAGCGTGGCAGATTATGGTCATTTCCCTCAACATGAATTGTTGAGGAGGCTTCCATCCTGCAGTGGGTTGATAATGGCTGCACTTTACCTTTTTTTAAAATTAAAAATAACTTTATAATGCTGAGGTTTGTAATACCAGAGTCGAATTTCGAAATCAAAGTTAAAGGTAAGGAAAACATTTTGCAAAAATAGATGCACACAAAATATATTTGATCCAAATGTATTTCTGAAGTATATTTAGGAAGCTGCTTTAAATTTTAAATTGGAATGCACTGTGCTCCTCTGATTTCTTTACGACTTTCGTTAAGTGCCTTTTTTTGGGATGATAAATAAAGTCTCGCGGGTGCCATTTTTGCTGCCGCCTTTGGCTTTAGTGTTGTAGGTTGGCAACCCTCGATATAACGATTGTAGCATGTATCATAGTCTACTCCAGCGGTCGGCAACCTTTTTTATCGCAGGTAAATCTACGGTGTTTGCAACATTTGGGGTTGCCAGGAAAGCTGGTGGGGATCGCATAGTACAATAATTAAAAAAATAAAATATATAAAAATAAAATAAATAAAAATAAAATATGTGCTAAATATACAAAGATAATTTACGACCACTAATTTAGGTTTTGTTTCGTGCAGTGTTTCAAAAAATGCCTCTTTGTTTCTTAGTGTTTTATTAAGAAACTCCTCCGACACACTTCACTTATGTATTAAAAACCTTTTTTTTTTTTTTCCTACAGTTTTAAGGGGGCATAAGCGACTTAGGTCATATTGAACCCTATATATTATGTTTGTAAATTGCTGTATTCTGTGGCCGATTTGCCTGTTTGCTGGACGAAAAACTCAAGTATCGGGAGAAAAAACAATGCTATCCTCCCTGAGACACTAGCTCAGCCATATTATGAAAAAGGCCCATAAAATTTCTCCACGTCATCGACGGGTTTCGAACGGAGGTCTTTTGTCATTCGCTGTGAGGAAGACACCGATTCTACCAATCTCTGCTACCGCGAGGACCTGGAAACAAAGTGCCTTGATACTTATTGATTTGAATGATAACCAAAAGATGTGGAAATGTTATTTATATAATTTTCTTGTGTCCGTCACTCCGTGATGCCCTTTGAACTTGAATAGCTCAAAGAGAACAAAATTTTGACCTGATTACTTTTGTAATAAGTTTTATTTACCAGTAAAATTGAATTTAAAAAAATTAAAAACGTTTAAAAAAAAACATCCAAAAAATTTTCCTACCGACTTTCAAATCCCGAAAATTGATTTTATTGCCAGTGAAACTCATTAAGTGGCCAATTACTTTGAAGAGAAGACAGTTTCTTAGCTTTTGTCATCACAATCAACAAATATTAAGGTCAGAATATCAACGAATTTGGCATATTTGCTCATGGACATCTTTACATATCAGTTTCCAGGTCTTGATAATTTTTGAGCAGTAATTGTTATTGTTATTTTTTTTTAAAGGACGATATAGTTATACATGTAAAAAATTCTCAAATTGCATTTTAAGTCATTTTATTACCCGAGTCCGTCCCACTGACACCTTAGCTAGCAGCGAAGGGAGCCTAGGGAGCGGTTACTTCGATGTTAGTCTTTATTTCTTCACAGAAACAGTTTTGGCGAAATATTCGCCACATATATATTCGCCATATATATATATATATATATTAATTTTAAGTCATAATTATATATATATATATAATTATAATTATACATAATATAATTATATATATATATATATATATATAATCCAATTAATCCAAAAATTAAATAGGCAGATAAAAATTAAGAAAAATATATATTAAAAATAAATAAGAAGAATAGTAGGAAAGCTAGCAAATATCCTATTTTAATCAGCTTATATATATATATATATATATATATATATATATATATATATATATATTTTTTTTTTTTTTTTTCTTTGGACGTTGAAAGATGTGATTTTAAAGAGTTTCTTTGAAAGGGTTGATAGTAAATATACCCTCCTATTTAACAGTTAAATTTGGTGTGATTTAAGACTTGATAAGTCTGGTCAGTTTAACAATTATGATTCCAAAACAAATTTAGCATAATTTTTTTAGGAATTCAGTCCTTAATTTTACATTTAGCATCGTTTTAGAAAATTACTCTGTGCTGGAGAGAGGGAGCGAAGGGTAAACAGTTTGGGATGGAATATCTCCCGAGTCCCCTCAATATCTTCATACACTCTAGTTATGAAGAAACTGTTATCCCATTGAATGCATTAAGGTACTGTGAATCTGGGGAATGAAGTCATGAAAATTACTTGTACTGTACTTCTGAATCTCCTCTAAAGTTGAAAAACCAGTAATGATATAAGTTACATTTCCCTGGATATTTTTTTGAGCATACACATTGAATAAGTGCATCTTTCTTGGTTTTCAAACTTCTAATGTTTCTGGAAAAGAAAAGTTTCAACAAATGATTTTGGCCCTATTGTTATGTAATTGACCTCATATTTTCCGTAATGATTAAATTGTAGCTACAAGCCTTTCGATCTTTAATTAGCTATTACTTCTTACATCTGTGTAATCAATTTCTATTGAAAATGATGTAATTACCTCCCAGAAATATTGTGGATAGTGTTTTTTTATTCATTTTTACCGTCCCCATTGAATCGCCTTCTGAAGGATGAAACGTTTCTACTAAAGTGCCTTTAATATGGCATTGAAACAAAAGAGAGGTAGAGAGAGATAATCACCGTCGTTCACCCTTGTGAACGAAATAAGAAAAACCAAGATCTTATCAAAGACGGATGTTTATTTTGAAAATAAGATATTTCTACTTTTATTTATTTTCCCTCTGAGTATCTAAAGATTTGGATGTAGACTGACTTATCCAATCCAGTCAATGACGAAGACCTGCAAGATATGGACATGATAATGCTAATCTTTATTCCTGCCATCGACATCGTGCATAAATCTATTTAGTGTTATTAATTCACGATTTATCCGCAATCGATAAGCCTCGAATCCCAGAATGCAGAAGCTCGCCGTATTGATTCTCCATTTCCTTGGTGATTTTAGTGTTTACTACTCTAGTTGGCTCAGTTTTCTAGTAACATGGACCCAGGTGATCGAGATGCTGAGGCTTTTGCAATTGACCTTGGACAGATTGTTCATTTACCTACCAGAATACCAGACAGTCCTAACCACACAGACAACACTCTTGATCTTTTTGTTACAAACGACCGTTCCAATTACACAGTCGAGGTGAGCGGTACTCTATGCACCTCATATCACAACTTGGTGATGGTCCCTTTTCCAATGAAGCCCTTATCGTTTGGCCATTCTCAGTATTTTGTTGTTTGGCGTTACAAGAATGCAAAATGGGATGATCTGGAAGATTTCTATTCTTCTTTTCATTGGTGGATTACTGTTTTAAATCTTATGATGTTAATGTTTGTTCAGATCGTTTCAGTGAAATTATTCTTATAGAAATGAATCCTTTATTGGACACTCCACCTTAAAATCCCATCCTTTATCTATCTGTACCTTGGTTTCCAATAAGTGTACTCAAACTATTATATTAGGGCCTCCCATAATTTCCTATATATGCCCATATATGTATTATGTCTGTAAATCCAATAAGTGTACTAAGGCTGTTCAAGATAAGAATGTTGCATATCGCAGTTGGCTTGTATCTAAATCTCCAGGTTTATTTTCTGCCTACAGCAAAGCTCGGTTGTAAAACAGTTATTAATCGGTACAAACTAGATTTCCAACAGGCTAAGAGTAGAAACTTGTTTTTTGTCCAAACGGTAGTCGAGGATTCTGGTCTCCCAAAGCTATTGACCGCAACTTTTATCCATCTCTATTAAAATCTGATGGTTATATTGCTAAGGATAAAATCGACTTGTTAGCATCCTGCTTTTCTTCCAACGCTTGTATTGATAATCTTGGTAAAACACCTCCTTTCATTTCCAGTACTCTTCGTTCAATGCCGCCTTCCGTCAAAACGATGTCAGAAGAATTTTGAACAATCTTGATTCCAAGAAAGCTTCAAGTCCTGATAGTATTTCTCTGCTTTTATCAAAACACATGCCCCTGAACTTGCTGCTGTTCTGTGTCGCCTTTCTACACTTAATTATTCCACTTGTGTTTTTCCTTGTTCTTGAAAGTTTGCTCACATCCAGCCAGTTCCTAAAAAGGTTGAAAAATCCCTTTCCCTCTAGTTATCGTTCCATTGCACTTCTACTTTTTCTAAAGTAATGGAGAAATCTATTAACCACCATCTCCTAAACTACTCTGAAACCTATGTGATTAGTGATCGCCAATATGGATTCCTTCAGTGTCGATCCACTGGTAATATACCGGCTTATGTTACCCATCAATAGTCAAATTAGTGATCGCCAATATGGATTCCTTAAGTGTCGATCCACTGGTAATATACCGGCTTATGTTACCCATCAATAGTCAAATTAGTGATCGCCAATATGGATTCCTTAAGTGTCGATCCACTGGTAATATACCGGCTTATGTTACCCATCAATAGTCAAATTCAATGGAAAAGTTTGGTGAAACTCCAGCTGTCTTTCGATATTTCAAAGACTTTTTATCGTGTTTGGGCATAGAGGTTTTCTAAAAAAGCTTCCTTCTTATGGATTGCTCACTGTTTTTTGTAATTTGGTATCCAGTTTTCTCTCTGACCGCTCCATGCGGGTGATGGTAGATGGTTCTCTATCTTCTAACTTCTCCGCTAATGCTGGTGTTCCCCAAGGTTCAGTTCTTTCTCCCACTCTTTTCCTCTTGTATATTAATGACCTTCCGTTGACTGGAAATCCTATTTATAGTTTTGATGATGATAACACATTGCATTCCACCTGTCAGTTTGAGAAACTCTCCTCTGCACAAACAGCTTCAACTTCTTGAATATCTATCCATTTTCTTAAATGCTGATCTCCAGGTAATTCTCCAATGGGATAAATATAACTTAGTTATCTTTCTAATCCTTCTAAAACTCAATCGTGTCTTATATCTTGCAAAAAAAGATTCTTCTGCTCCCATGCTTATCTTCGATGACACACATTTCTAGACGAGATCACAAATGTCTATTAGAATTGCCTTGACTTCTAATCTCTCCTGGCATAAACACATCGCAAATAATGCTTCCTCTGCATCTAAAAAACTGGAGTTTCTCTTTTGCTCTCGGCGTTTTCTTCTGAACAGCTACTCACTCT
This sequence comes from Mastigoproctus giganteus, assembly GCF_048544385.1. NCBI lineage: Eukaryota > Metazoa > Arthropoda > Arachnida > Uropygi > Thelyphonidae > Mastigoproctus > Mastigoproctus giganteus. The sequence continues at coordinate 151,682,302 of NC_143581.1, read as the reverse complement.
GTACAAATCTCAAATCCTCTCTACCATGGAACATTGTTCCCACAACTGGGCTGTGTTTCCCATAACCGTTCTCTAGGCTTCTAGACTCCATTCAAAAGACAGTAGTTAGGTTATTTAATGATTCATCTCTTTACAAAGTCTCTCCACTCGCTGTCTCGTAGATGTTCCGTTTCTACTGCATGCATTTTCTATAGTTACTTCCATGGGCACTGTGTTTCTGAATTGGCTTCTATAATACCCCTTCTGTCTTCCAAACTAGTCCGAACATGTTCCGCAACTAGTAAACATCCATTTGCTGTCCCACTTAAAATTGACAGAATTAACTTTTCTTCTTCCTCATTTATACTTTCAACTTCCGTTTTCTGGAACAACCCCCTTCACACACATTTTCTGAAAATTCTGATTATTCAGAAATCTTAATTTTAAATTAAGAAGAAAAAAAATGGTGTTTTCATGCATTCAAAACTTGATAAAAATACTTCCATTCCTACAAGGTAACCGTCCAGTTCCGCTTTGAACTTAGATCACTGGATTTCAGGGAATAAGAGAACAATGGACAATTTACTGTCCATAGAGTGAAGGTCATCTCTATGGACAGTAAATTGTCTAATAATGGAATAAGTTGCCTCTCAAGTGGGTGAGTCTTGCTAAGTTCAAAGCAGAATTGGATGGTTACCTTGTGGGAAAGGCAATAGTGTGAATATTACGTTATTTTATTTATTTATTATTTATTTTTTTTATTTATTTATTTTTTTTGGCTGATGCAGAAAATGTACGCTTCCTTGCATCATTTCGCCTGACTTTTATCAAAACAATTTAAACTATTTCTTGTATATTACATTAAAGAATTTTAGTTTAAAGTATAACAGCACTTGTGTACACTTTTTTTTTGATAAACAACCAAACAGTAACAGAACGTTAAGAAAAAGTCGAATGTCTAAGCAAGCCATTCATTTCTTAAACTATGAGGTTTCCACCACGAATTACATCAGTACTACACTGGAAATAAGTAGCACTTTTTCAATGAGAAGCATAATGCATGCTACTTATTTGTAATGTTTTGTCACTTCTCCATGTAGCCTTGTCAGTGATTGCCATATGAGTAGGAGATCAGGCAGCCATCAGTGCAGCAGCTGGAAACTCAACGACGATTGAACTCCCAAAGATGAGATATGACGAATGGTGTATAACTCGAACTTATAAAACTTTGGATATTAAAAGCGTCGTGTCTGTTTGCGTAAGGTAAGTTGAATTTTGGATATCACTCAGGTTGTCAGACACAATATGGCCCAAGTAGCCTATGTGTCGTTAAACCCAACAACAACAACTCAGGTTGTCCTCAGGAATGAACAATTTATTTGCATTCAATCTATTTGAGAATGACATGCAAAGGAACTAAACATGTTCGTGTTTTGTAGTGCTCGCGTCTGGGTATCATGAGCGCATTGTTTCATTAAGATCAGACATAAACAGACGGAAATAGTCAGTTTTTACTGAAGTTTTCAGATTGACAGTTTTACAGCTGTTCCATCTTTTCCATGCTAAGTGCTCAAAATAATCTCTTCGGGACGTTTTTTTTTTTTTTTTGGGTGGGGGGGGGGCAATTATTCTATTCAATGAAAGCAACTTTTCCATTATCAAAAATTTTGTTCTGTGGTGAAGTGAATTTTTGTGTGTAATGGGGGCCAGGGAGGGGGTAAAGACACTCCCAGAATTACTACCAATGGTATTCCCTCTTACTGCTTCGCACTCCAAATTTACATGAGACTTGCAATCTTAGAAATTTATACAGTAATTTATCCAATGATCCAATGTCGATCAAATGTTTTTCTTCCGCGTAGATTCTAACAACCTCAAAGAGATAAGAAATATATCATCGCGAATGTGTGTGTGTGTGTGTGTGTATCCGCTTTAGTGCGCGCTAATTTCTGTGTGGGTCTCTATCGATCGTCAGGCGGCTGCAGCACGTTCATTCACCTGCGGTACATATACATTTATATACTTGTATGTACGCCTCTAGCTTTGGCGGCATTGTGATAAAGTTAATCCAATGAGTGTCTGTACATTGCGAATATGAGTGCACATTACAAATACACAAATAAAACATACGTACATTCACCTGAGGTACGGAGAAGCACGGCGACAAGAAACAAGATTCGGAGCATGCACCGCACACTGTCACCGGCACGCCGGGGTTCCATCACAGCCCATCTATCAGGGCTGCGGTAGTGTCTGGCTTCCTCCGCCGGCAGTCCAGGCGTCCTGGTAGAAAGACAAGATAGAAGCCATTACTCCATAGTGACCGTGTCACAGAAAAACATTGCACACATGCACACACATATTACAGCAAACAACACGAAAATGTTGTACTTCGTCACCAAACATCCAACTTCCTCTTACACTCATTCCACTCTGAGACTTGCCAAGTAATGCGCATGCTCACACTCCATAGAGGTGAATTGCGAGCATGCGCAATAGGCAGGTACTTTCGTTTCTGCCCCCCTCTCTCTTCTGTACATTCCCTCCCTAGTTTTATCTGGAGACTTTGCAGATGCTTCGTGCGATTGGCTGTCGAAAGAACTGCATGTTAAGAGAGAGAGGGAGCCACTGTCGACGGTGATAACCTAAGGCTAGAAGAGGAGACATAGAAGCCACAAGCAATGCTTGAAACGGCTGTACAGCGCTAATTTTGATGTGAATGCCTGCAGCGCTTTGGAGATGGTGCTTTTTCACTGACCGTCAAGTGTGTACACCAAAGAAAGAATGAAAAAAAGAAAAAAAATAGAGAAGAAAAACTGATCATGACGCTGCTTCCTTACGGCCCGAAGCGTTTGCGGCAGATCTAAAAGTTTTCCCGTCGCTTGCCAACAATACTAAGGAGGCGTCACAGAACAAAGTGAAAGGTTAAATGTGTGAGTTCATGCAGTCCACCCACCCTCCAAGGACATCACGAGAGTTTTTATGACACCGTAAGCTTTGTCTGCGATCATAGCTAACACCGTTGATAGACGTCTAATGTTTTTTTTTTCTTTATTTTAATCATTATTATCTACTACAGTGAACTGTAGGACCTAAATACAGTTTATGAATGAGGGAAACTGGATGTTAAATCAGTTATAGCTTTATTTCGAATGCAGGAGATTGTTCTCCATATATCATTTATGCGCGCGCATAAATTAATCAATTGATCTTTCATAACTTGAAGCTGCAGTAATAGTTTCCACTAGAGGTGCCCTATTAATTCATCAACTTAGAGATTTATTCTGTGGTGAATTGCCTTCGCAAACATTCTTCCTTTGAACTGTAGAATAAGTTTACAATGTCGGTAGGATTGGGATAACTGAAAATAGGTTATTCTTTGAGCCAAGAGAGAGAGAGAGAGAGAAAGAGCATTTTATTATTACTACTAATAATAATAATAAAACTTTATTAGAAGCAACAGCACAGCGACCAGGGCGATTCAAGCGGGTCACTTCTCACACAGAGAAACACTTTAAAAAATGATGTAGCATATTTAAAAATTGACAGTTCTTCCCCTCCCCACCTTGCCAAGGCTTGTTATTGGTTTCAAGTTTGTTATCGTTGAAATGCTTTAATATTAGAAACATGGAACTTATTTAATTTAGTATATAATCATATCTGAACTTTTTTTTTTTTTTTTATGAGAACCCTAAACACGAGAGGTATTATAACCTATAGTACTTAGTACCGTGCTTGGGTTGGAGGTTGAGAAGACGAAAGAAGATATTTGTTGATATTGGACTTGAACTTCTGTAGATTGTAATTTTCAGGAAATACGTATGAAGGAAGGGAATTGAAGGGAACTAATTGGGAATTGACCAGATCGAATACCGTAATGAGTTTGCGCGGATAATCGATTTGTACTGAAGAAAATTTTAAAATTAACTTATTTATTTTATTTATTTATTTTTTATACTCAAAATTTTAGATTTCTCCACCAAATATTCCTTCACCATACTGGTACCACTAAAACTTTTATTTAATTTCTGAGAATTAATTTAGTCATTGATGGATAGCACTACTCGTTTATATTTCATAGTTATTTTTGCAGCACAGTAAACAATGTGATACCATATTTCATTTGGCCACAAGTATCAATAACAGACTAAAGCACAGAAAGGCATTGCTTTCAAAATATATTTTTGTTTTAATAACTACAAGAATTTACGCTGGCAAAACTTCAGCAATAGTCTCGTAACAAAGTACAGTATATTGCAGGAACTCATTGAAATATTCAGCTGCAGCTTTTAAAGTAAATGATCTTCAGTGAATACTATAGATTGGTAAACAGAAATGAATACACATATCATGAATGACGACATACTGATGAAGAGTGTAAAAAATTTTTTTTTGTTTATACTCCGGCACGACAACCACGTCAGTAGAGTTTACAATAAATCGTCAATACAAATATTTATCGTATTTAGTAGTCACGGGCTTGAACCCCAGTTAACCCAAGGAATGTGTGTTATGTACTCTCGCTCCTGACCACTCGGCTACGTCAGGCTGGTTCTGTAAACCACTGATAATAAGAATACAATATTGGGTGTATCGTCTTGCCCTATAGAAGGAAGGCTGTATAGCAGAGGAGATTTGAAATATGAGAAAAGTGAATTATTAAATGAGATGCACCTTATATGCCAGTCAAGATGGTTGTCATCAGAAAAAGGACGTCAGACCTATATGTTTTTATCTGATTACGGCTTGTAGAAAATTTTTTATGCTCATGTGGTGAGGTAGAAACTTCGAACATTTTATGCTAAATTGTATTAACTATGTCGATTTGAAATCATTGTTAGAAAGATCATTTGGCGTTTTTGGATCGATAGAAGCTGCATCACATATTTTAATAATTTTGTGGTAAAAATTTTGTGGTTTTATTTAAAAAGAAGGATGGCTTAAAGTGCTAGATAGCAGAAGCCTGGCCCTTCCAATAGCAGGGTTTACGTCCCTGCAACTGGGATGGATGGGAGTGATTTCAAGGTCTCAACCCCTTGAGGCGGGACCAAGAGGCATTCATCCTTTTGGAGTTAATCAAGTTTTGTAAGTTAATATTGTTTTATTATTTATTTATTTGAGATAAGAAGTTTTAATGAAAGGATCAGTTGTCATTACAGTTGAGAATTATCTACGTTTGTACTGCGGTAGAGGAAGTGGGTGTATAAAATCACTTTAGATGTCTGTGCGGTAGTACAGTGATTATAATCACTATCTTCCCCACACCGGGTTGAAAAGGCCTCGATTCGATGTTGTTGTTGTTATTTTGGTTTTTAGGAGCATTAGCAACTAAGGCCATATTGCTCCGGGGATATGCGGTGGTCATTCCCTGACCTTTCCGCATCCTCCGTATTTGGTGGCTCACGGGTTCGAACCCCGGTGCCTCGGTTCGAATCCAGTGAATCGCGCGAGGAACTTTTATGGTCATTTTTTACCCTCTATTTTTTTACTCGGGCTGGGTTTAGGAGGTCTCCGGCGTGGATAACAAGGCCCCCCCCCCACGGAAACTTGGGTCCAGCAAAACAAGCAAATCGATCAGATTTGCAGTTCATGGACGTGATACACATGGACAGATAATATAGTTCTTGGGCATCCCTATTATGGCAATATTTTTTGTTGGTGCTGACGACACTATACAGCAAATCTATAAGGACTTACTTACTATGAACTGCTCCAATCTCAACCTAGATAACCAGTCTAAGTGTTCCTCAGTTTCTCACGACCCATGAAAAAAAAAAAAAAAAAAAAACCAGAGAGAGAGAGAGAGAGAGAGAGAGAGAGAGAGAGAGAGAGAGAGAGAGAGAGAGAGAGACCTTTTGTTGACCTTGGACGCATTGTCTCCAGGGTGGGATATGGATGGTGGACTCTCTGCCCTAAGCGCTGTCTGCAATCTCATGCTTACGCTGGAAATCTAAATTAGTCGGTCTCAGGCGAGGGTGGCATGGTGTTTTCTCCCAGAAACCCGGGGTTTTCGTCCAGCAAACAGAAAATCGACCTCAGAATACACGCAATTTATAGATAATATAGACGGAGCAACATGGCCTTAGTCGCCGATGCTCCTAAAACCCAACAACTGGAAATCTCCACTGGCTGGATCTTCTCTACAAACCCTAGATCCTGGGGTAGGATCATTCGCTGCTCCTTTCAGGCGATGGACATGTTGACGCTACCCCAACGGTAGCTCTCCACTTGGGCTCGATCACCCTCTTTGAGGTGCCTTTCTGTGGGAAACTTTCTGCAAACTCCCATGGTTTGGCGGTAGTATAATTGCTGACCAGGACTGCACCTTTTCCAGCCTGGGAGGGATAAAATCACTTTTTCCACAGTCAGCACTCCTCCTCGCTTCACTTTCTTCTTCCATGGGATTGCCTCGACTTTCTTTTCCCATCTTATTGTCCCCTTTCTCCCTCCAACATCTCGACTTTCTTCCGCTTCTTTCCGTAATTTTTTTTTGGCCTGCCACCTGGTGCTGAGGGTAGTCCTTGTCGCTGTCCCACGCTAGCAAAGCGGTTAGTTGACAACACTCCAAGGAACCTCGACGCCATGTCGCGGAAACTACACCATACATACGACTGGTTTGGCTTTAGGTTGCATTACAGCAGCAATGGGGGAACCCTTGGAACCACAAACGCACTAGACACATGACATGACATGGCCATAGCGTTTACGAAATTCTTTTTTAGACCAAAGTTTATGTGAAGTGTCAAAAATATGTTTTTTTTTACACTAGTGGCTTCTGTGTGATATTTTTCTTTCTGGGTACAAGGTTCATGCGAGGGGCTAAAAGTTTAGTTTTCTAATGAATAGTGTTGTCTTGTCTTGATTGTCTCTACTCGTACAAAAATCTACAGTATTTTGTACAACCAGATTGTTGACCTAAAATTATCCTGATCACTTAGAAATCTCCACAGATGTGCTGCTGCTTCTATTTATTATCGTACTGTACTTTTCTTAAGGAAAGCTCCATGTTCTCATATGATTCTTTCACATAGACAGCATGACCGATTAGTATAGATGGACGGAGTATATTTGCATTGTTGAGCAGCCTAACTTTTAGATTTAATTTCGAAGAGTCGATGAAAAACCCCTTCTTCTGGTGAAAGGGCTCACCGACATTATTACAGCAACATCGCAAATCTTCTTCCATTGAAAATTATGCAGACAGCTGTGTTTGTTGTTTACGTAATGCAGGATATACTTAAACATCTCTCTTACAGTAAATTCCATTTCTTCAGCCCAGATCCCAAAATACCCTGTCTGTTCCTTAGATTTCAATTTCATACAAGATCGTTTAATTCACTTTTTTGTTAATAAGATGAGGCATGTTTTTGCCTCGACAATCGTATTCTGATTCATAACTCTTATGGACTGTTTCCATTGTTTTATCTATGTTTTCCTCTTCTAACGACCTGGTTTCTGGAGGAAGGATGATAGAAGTTTCACTGTGACTAACCGTTCTAATGGTTGACGAGATATTCGGATACTCAATTTTTTTCTGTATTTTTCTTTCCGTCCTTCAATTTGAGTTATGCAAAAATAGCAGTCGTTGACATGATTGGTTAGATTCCCTCCGCACCCTGAGAACAGAGAATGTTGGTGATACTTTACGTTAATTTTTTTAATTAGTTTTTGACATGCGAAGCATAATTAGTATAGCATATATGAGGAGCTCACTTCTTGTTCTGATCACCTAATTTGCAGCCAAAATGTATTTTCATGCTTTCTTTAATCGGCTCGTGTGAGATTTAATTATACGAGAGGTGATAAATACAGTAACGATTGTGTTCTTGTCAAAATTATTAGTTGTAGCTCCACTCCCTGTAACTGGGCTGCACTCTGACAAAAGCACAAAAGTTTTCTTTCCCGACAGAAAGTATTTCTCAATTTCAGCTAGCACTGGGAATAAAGTCCAATATTTTCCTATACGTTATGTGAGAAGAGCAACATTATCCACCGTGATACTCAAAAAGACAAGAGAAGCATGCAAGAGACATTTAGATAAAAATGACATTCTAAAGGACATACAACACGGTTATGTTAAGGGAAAATCATGTTTAGCTAACCTAGTAAGCTATTTTCACACAGTTACTCATGAGCTGGATGTAGGGAACAATTCCAACATAGTTTATTTGGATTTTACCAAGGAATTTGACTCAGTCCCTCATGAGAGGTGACTGTATAAGCCTACACATGTTGGGATTACTGGAAAGATTCTAAGATGGATTTCATGATGGCTGCTGGGTAGAAGGCGAGGGTTGTGATTAATGGATATTCTTCAGATTGGAACGTCAGAAGTAGGGTCCCCAAGGATAGGGTTTTGGACACCTGGTTTTTTTCATTTTCATAAACGATATCGACGAAGAGATAAAAGGCATGATGTCAAATTTTCAGGCGACGTAAAGGTTGGGAGAGTCGTTAATGATTAGTGCCAAGCAACGCTCCTTCAGGATGACTTGAATAGGCTTTAAATGTTCAGCAAATTTGCATGTTTTAATGCAGCAAAATGCAAGGTCTTACACTGGGGAATAGCAACTCCAAAATAAATTATACGCTTGGTGGGGTTAAATTAAAAACAGTAGAGGAAGAAAGGGAGTTACGATACTGTCAGATGTAAAGTTCTATAAGCAGCGTAAACCTGCGACCGGGAGAGCCCATGGTGTCCTATTCATGATTTATCTAGCAATATCCTGTAGAGATAGAGAGGTCATAATCCCACTGTATAAGGTAATTGTAAGACTGCATTTGGAATATAAGAAGACATTGAGCTTCTTGAGAGGCTTCAAAAGGTTGACAGCTCGCACGGTGAGATTGACAAAAGGCGACCGACGAGGAAACTTCGATTATATGAGCTTGATAAACTGCACCTTAGAAGGGACCTGACTGCAGACGCAGCCCTATGGTTTTTGGGGCCCCTAAGCACAAATACATTTGGTACCCTTGAAATACTTTTATTAAATATTATTATAATTAAAATTTCGATGCTCCCAGACGTTGGCGCCCCTATGCCCTGCTTATCGTGTTCCGCCGGCCCTGCCTGACAAATTTATAAGGCTCTGAGAGCGATTAGTACAAATGAATGAAGTTGCAATTTCCTTGCACTATAGGACTAATATCTAAGCTTCCTTGCACTATATGGCTAATACCTAGGCTTCATTGCACTATGTGGCTAATACTAATACTAAAGACTGGATACTTGACGGTAGTTCTGTAGTCGTAAAATTAGCAGAAGGTATACTCTGTGAATGTCACGTATGCAGACAGTATACTGTGCTTATTAATCAAATTCTAGAGGGTATGCCGCGTATATCCATATATACACTGGTGTTTAAAGAAAGTGCATCACCCCTTAAAATTGTAATTATCGTCCGAATAACGTAAGTATATGGCCATATTTCTTACATATTGCATCAGATAAGATTGACACGAGTAGGTGATGACGTAATATTGCACCAGCTGTTACTTTCAGCTATATAAGCACGCTCTGCAAGAGTTGCAGTCATTCCTTGCTTGTGTCGGGATGGCCAGTTACGTGCAGTTGATGCCATGAAGAAAGAGTGCTATTGTTGCTTTACGACAGGAAGGATGTTCTTCCCGTCATATTGCTTATAGAGTGTCTTGTAATCAGTAGACAGTGAGTAGATATATTTCCAAATTCAAGAATAGTGGTTCTGCTGATAGGAAAAAAGGAACCGGACGCAAACGAGTCTCTATGCTAAAACAGGACCACGTTTTGAAGCGCTTGTGGCTTATAAACCGTAAAGTTTCTTCGTCTGAGCCGAAAAGAGAATGGGAAGAACATACATGAGTGGTAGCAAGTGCAGTAACAGTCCGAAGACTTCTCTTCAAAAATGGACTTGTAGCCCGTTGACCTAAGGAGAAGCCCCTCCTCACACAAAAAATGAAAAAGGTCCAATAATTTGGTGAAAGGAGCAAGTCAAATGTACTCCCGAGCAGTGAAAGTCAGTTGTTTTATCGGATGAGAAGATATTCAACCTGATTATCAAAGAAAGTGCGTCACCCAGGAATTTTACATTTCTAACCCTTTTTCGCGATGGTATGTTACATTAATGACTAGCATCACAAATATAAATATAAACAAAAGATATTTATTAATAGTTAAGGCAAAGCTAAGTAATATTCGACGGGTGCTCTCAAAATATTCCAAAATGAGCATTTGCAACCTTTATACAATAGTTTTGGTAAACACGACAATTATGGCTGAAATGTTATCAGACGTCCTCAGTTTGCTTCAGTTTATCATTTTAAATGGAAAACAAAATGAAAAGTTCACCAGGTGCAAACTAATATTTAGTTGAACCGCCGCCTCTGGCCCTGATGACAGTAGCACACCGTCGAGGCATTGACAAGATCAATTTCTGATCTTGATAGTTCGTGATTTCAAACAGCTATATAAGCACTATATAGCTATGCCTTGCTGAAGTTCATGCAGAGTCTTTGGTTTCTTTCTGTCAGCTGTAGATTCCACACGCTGCCAACAGTTCTCTATGGGAATCAGGTCCGGGCTGTTTCCTGGCCAGATAAGAGTTGTAATGGACCGTTCTGAAAACCTTTTTTTCACCTGTAACAAATGTAAACACATTACTGTCGAACCTCTAATGCAGAAACGAAGCTAAAGTAACTACAGTAGTGCCTACTTACACTTTTCGCCCGATGACAAGAAGCAGAGTCGTCCTGAAAGGTGCAGTTACTTGGCAGGTTGAAATGGTGTCTAATGGTTTTCAGCAATTTGCCTTCCGATATAGCCAGGTATCCATTGGCATTTACTTAACCTTTTATAAACTGTAGGTGAGCTACTCCGCGATACGGCGCCTACGTAGCCAGGTGGGCAGGAGTAGCAGTGCGTAGCACACGCTTCTTGATTAGACCGGGGTTCGAGCCCGTAACCACCAAATGTAGAGGATTCGGAAAGGTCAGGGAATGACCACCGCATATCCCGGAGCAATATGACCTTAGTTGCTAATGCTCCTAAAAATCAAATAACAAACAAACAAAACTCCGCGATACGAAATCCCCCCCCCCCCAATATCATTTGGCTGGTAGGGAATTTTACTGTAGACACCATACAGTCTGGATGGTATGTCTACGTAACCATGTCTATGGCAAATCGTTTATCTCCCATCAGAGCCATGCAGGTAGAATTTTTTCTCATCCTAGAAAATAACTGACTTCGATTGTGCGGGTGTTCCATTTGACATTCTCCTTACACCAAATTAATCGGGCCTTTTCCATTTTTCGTGTGAGAAGGAGCTTCTTCTTAGGACGACGGGCTACAAGTCCATTTTTGAAGAGGCGTCTTCTGACTGTTACTGCACTTGCTACCACTCATGCATGTTCTTCCCATTCCCTTTTCAGTTCACACGAAGAAACTTTACGGTTTTTAAGCCATAAGCCCTTCAAAACGTGGTCCTGTTTTGGCGTAGAGACTCGTTTGCGTCCGGTTCCTTTTTTCCTATCAACAGAACCACTGTTCTTGAGTTTGGAAAGAAATCTTCTCACTGTCGACTGATTACAAGAAACTCTATAAGCAATATAACGGAAAGAACATCCTTCCTGTCGTAAAGCAACAATAGCACTCTTTCTTCGTGACGTCAACTGCACGTAATTCGCCATCTTGACACAAGCAAGGAATGACTGCAACTCTTGCAGAGCGTGCTTATATAGCTGAAAGTAACAGCTGATGCAATATTGCGTCATCACGTACTCGTGTCAATCTTATCTGATGCAATATTACGTCATCACATACTCGTGTCAATCTTATCTGATGCAATCTGTAAGAAATATTGCCATATACTTACATTATTCGGACGACAATTACAATTTTAAGGGTGATGCACTTTCTTTGAACACCAGTGTGTATATATATATATATATATATATATATATATATATATACATGTATGTGTGTATATATATATGTGTATGTATATATATACATGTATATGTGTGTGTATATATATATACACGCTATTCACCAAAAAAAAAAAAAAAAAAACCCGAGGGTATACGGCGTATACCCTCCACTACAGCCCTGCATAACGGTGGATAATTGTAGCGTGGAATGCAACACTGTATCTTCTTTGCTTCTAGGGTATTACAACTACTTAGTATTCTCTGTGGATATAGGGCGCCTTCGTAGCCAGGTGGGAAGGAGCAGCAGTCGCTTCTTGATTAGACCGGGGTTCGAGCCCGTCACCACCAAATACGGAGGATGCGGAAAGGTCAGGGAATGACCACCGCATATCACGGAGCAATATAGCTTTAGTTGCTAATGCTCCTAAAAAAAAAAAAAAAAAAAAACCAAAAAATCTGTGGATATAAGTCATGTAGTATCACATCCCCTAGGAAGAGTTGATGACTGAAATGAAGTAGTGTAAAACTGGGACACTATAAAATACTAAACAGTAGACATACCACAACAGATTAGTGGTGAGTGTGCTCTGCACAGTGTTTCCCAACCGCTGTGTTCAAATCGACACGATACCACAAAATTTGAGAATATCCTATATCTATATAGTAAAATTCTGTCCGAAGTATACACTCAGTGATTACTGAATTATGGCTACCTCATCCGTAATGGACTATGCCGCATAACTCAAAGTATAAAAAGCCGAATAGCACTTCTCTGTGAAAAATAGTACCACCCTATAAAATGGCCAGAAATGTGAATGACGTAGGTTTGTGTGTTTTGCTGTTCTATTCTGTTCTGGCCGCTTGGCTACCCAGATGCATTAATCACCTGGACAGATGATTCTGGGTACTCGTCCACACCACGGGAAGGTGGGCCAATCCATGCAAAGCACGTACTCTCTCAAAAGAGACTCTGACCCACCTGGTGTTGCCAGAAAGTAGGCCAGAATCCTCTGGGGGCCCATTCCAGAGGGGAAAAAATGACCACCCATGGTGCTGGATATGGAAAATAAATTAATAAAAATGAAGTAATAAATGAAGTAGAAGAAAATAAAATATGTATAATAAAAAAATAATAAATAAATAAAAATAAAAAGAAAGAAGATAGTGGTGCCCGCTAAAATAATAAAAAAATAATAATAAACATATAAATAAACAAATAAAAGAAAGAAGTAGTGGTGCTGCTAAAATAAATAAATAAATAAAAAAAATAAAATAAAAATAATAAATAATAATAATAAATAGAAATAAATAAAAGAAAGAAAGTAGTGGTGCTGCTAAAAAAAAAATAATAAATAGATAAAAGGGTGTTTCTATATCGCAAACGGCATGTCTTGTCGGTTATTCACTGACTACTGTTTAAGGTGTACAATGAATGGTGTCGAATGGGTAAAACTACCTCCCGCCGAAAGAACTGTAAAGGATTACGCAAGGTGGATATTTTTAGTAGTAAGAGAATGGTACAGCGCGTTGTACGGGCTCAATCGGAGGTCACTGTGCGATAGCTGACATAGCAATACAATATGGGGAATGCAAAAACAATATATCCCAAATGACGTTGTGCCTCACACTCAGATGTATCGGCTTCTACAACTGACGACCAAAGAGACACCCTCTCTTCGCCGTTGATCATCATCGATGGTGAATAATGTGGTGTCAGCAACACGCTGGTTGGACACTAGAGGACTGGAAACGGGTGTGCTGGGCTGATGAGTTCAATTACCTGGTGCAACACGCTGAAGGAAGTCTTTGAGTGTGGCGCAAACAACACGAGTCTGTGGACTCATTGTGCATGGTGACCACTATCCAGGAGTTGGCGGTGTTTGCTTAAATAGGGTTATGTTTTGCTAGCAAGCACTAGGACCCCTGGTGCGTATGGACCAACGATACATTGATGTGGTCTACCGGCAGCTCTTAGGAGACCATGTTATATTTTTTGTCGGACAGAAACCGGATCTTCCGAGACGATTATCTGCCGTGTCATCCGGTACGCACAGTGCACGAGTGGTTCCAGGAGCACTGTGAAGATACCACCGATGTTGATTGCCGTTAAATTTCTCCTGACACCAATCGAAATGAACACCTGTGGGATGTTTACGAATGTGAATTGAGGCGTGTGGACAAACAACCGTTATTGTTTCCGACGCTGTGGAAAGCCTTGCAGGCAGCATGGCTGATGATCCCTATGGACATCTTTAGACATCTAGTGACGTTCTAGTCAATGCATAGGCAAATAGCGGCTGTTATCTGTGAGAACGGTGGTCCAACACAGTAATAGGTAGGTGGGTGGTCATAATTCAGTGATCATGGAGGGTATTTCGGTGACTGAAGTATACACTGAAAAGGACAGAATTCATGGGATACCGGGTTTCTGGGCAACGCCACGCTGTCACCCCTCTCGCTAGTAGACAGAAAATCGACAGTTAACCGACTTTGAAAGATGGATGATTGTGGGTGGCCGACGCATGGGTCATTCTATCGCGGAGGTAGTACAGAAATTGCAATATCCCCGTTCGACAGTATCAAGAGTGTATCGGGAATACGCAATTTCCGGATAACATCTCATCGTGGACAGCGCTGTGGGCGAAGAAAGGCGGTGGATGAACATGGCCGTCGACGTCTGTCTCGCATTGTTTCAGCCAACCGGAGAGACAGTGGCACAAATCACAGTCGACTTGAACGAGGAAGGTGCCAGAAACGTCTCCACCAAGACCGTCAGGCGATCATTAGCCACAGTAGGTTACGGGAGCCGCTGACCCACCAGTGTCCCATTGCTAACGCCACCACACAGGGCTCTACGCCTTAAGTGGGCGAAAGAACATCGGCACTGGACCTTGGATGATTGGAAACGGGTCTCTTGGTCAGATGAGTCCTTTTTCCAGTTATTGCGAGTGGACGGGAGGATGCGTAACTGGCGGAAACCGCACGAAGCTATGCACCCACCATGTCAACAAGGAACTGTTCAGGCAGATGGACGGTCGGTAATGGTCTGGGGCGTGTTCAACTGGCACAGGTTTGAACTTCTGGTACGTCTAGATGCATCTTTAAACGGTCCAGGTAACGTGTCCATCCTTGCAGACCATCTGCATCCCTTCATGGTCATCGTAGACCCACACGGCAATGGACTCTTCCAGCAGGAGAACGCGCCTTCCCACAGAGCCGTGGTGACTAGAACATGGTTCGAAGAGCATTCCGCAGATTTTACCACCATGGAATGGCCTCCCCGTTCACCGGACATGAACCGTGTGGAGCATCTTTGGGATGCTGTGGAATGGTCCGTTCGAGCTTTGGATCCTCCACCCAGGAATGCGATGGAATTGTGGACAGCGGTGCAACGAGCATGAATGGAAATACCTATGGAATGCTTTTGTGAAATAGTGGACTCAATGCTTCGCCGAGTGACTGCCTTTATCCGGGCGGAAGGTGATACTGCCTTTATTCGGGCGGCATGGGATACCTACCCATTACTAGGTAGGTATCCCATGATTTCTGTCCACTCGTATGCTTTAAACAGAATTTTTTTTTTTTTTTTTTTTCTAGAACAAATTCGGATATCATAGCCTATATTGAATTGTAAACCTGCGCTTTTTATACTAAATTATGACTACTTTGCATGATCCATCAATCCCACATATAATATCTCCGAAGATAAATAGCTGATAGTTTATCTACCCTTTTTTTTTAGAGACCCTGACATGTGAATTGCCATCGAAATCGTATGCAGAGCTACGACGGTTGCTCTCCTTCCTCGATGTTAGTGCGGAATTCTGAGACGGACGCCTGACTTAGATTACATCTCCATATCTAGATTAGTTTCCAGTCAGACTTAGTAAGGAGGAAATCAGCCTGCTGAGATAATTGCGTGTCAAGATAAGAGTCAATGAAGACTGTCATAGAGTAGTTCCTTGAATTCAGTTCTTTTTAAGGCGAGAATAATGTGAGTGACAAATATGGGGGTTAGTAGTACTAAGAAGCAGAGTCTCTATAAAATTTAAAAGAAAGGGGGGGAAGCTCTATTATATGTAATGATTAAGAATATTGGGGAAGGAATGAAAGTAGTCTGTGGACAACGGACATCAATTAGTCTAAACTAGGTTACAGACTCCAGGGCACAATCTGTCTCCTGTCATGCACTTTCAGAGTGTGTTGTATTCCCTATTATGCACATATAATTACATTGTCGTTCCTGAAAAAAGAACCGTGTTGTTTGGTTTGGATTTTATTGACGCATTAGCAACTAAGGCTATAATGCGCCCCTGAAAAAAGAACCATGTGCAACAACTAGCTTGTTTGCATTTCTTTTGTTTGGGGAATGGTGGTTCCCAAATGGGACAGATTAAGAACTATTTGCGCAGCAAAGCAAATAAAAACTCAAAGACAGATACAGTGTCCATGCTTTTGGTGGGGGAAGCAACAGGATAAAAAAATGAAGATTTCGGGAGGACAGCATAAGAAAACAGGAAGGATTAGTTGGTTGTAACACCATGTGAAAATTTCTCTGGTTATATATAACGCAGGAGCATAACCTGCAAGCAGTGGCTGTCCCATGATTTTCTGAAGGGAAGGGCTAAAACAGTTTTCGGAGAATAACTATTTTCTGAGTGAGGGGAGGCTAAAGCAGTGTTATAAGAATCATTTAGTTTTAATCAACATGTAACGGCAAAAAAAAAGAAAAAAAAAACATATCAGTTTGATCATGGGGGAGAACTATAGCCCCTTTACACCTATAACCGCTACTGCGGGCAACGACATGTTTTTGGATAATCTTGGGAGGGAGAATTATTCCAGTTACGCTGTCCCAGATTGGCCCTTGATAAAATGGACTCACAAAAAAGAAAGGAAATAAAAGTTGCAGTAGGACGATTCCATTTAATGATTGGGAATGATGATACAAGTATTATTTCTCTAAACAGATTCGGATGCGATGATAGTGTCAAGCAAATTTAGCAGTTTTCTTTTCCCTGAGATATTCAAGATGAATATCTCAGGGAAAAGAAAACTTTACCTTGAAAATTACGTTTGAATTTATTGAAGTCGTTTTTACTGCATGTTGCAAGCATTTTGATTTTATTTTTATTTTATTTTTTTTATTATATATTCAGAATTATTATTTCATTTCATAGGAGCTATTTTGTTTTTAAAACATTGTATTTGTTCATAATTGGCGTTTGTTCATCTGCCTTTTTATTTCTTAGCATGTGCAGGCTTATTTTTGCTGGACCTAAAATTACGTTAAGCATGACTTTTGAGCTTAGAACAGATTGTGTGGGTGATGAAGGTTTTTGAACACCTGTGTTTCGCATAGCAAACAGTTAAAGGAGTGTTCACCAGCTGCACGTAGGGTCGTGTTACTGTGCAGCTGGGAAAACATCTCTTTACGACCACTCCTTTAGGATCTATCGTTGTAAAATGACATTTTTACATCCATTCCAACTTTCTAACAGTGTCATTTAATCGCGCTTTGGTGTGTGTGGAAGAACAATAAAAGGTAGTTCACGTAGCATTTTGCTTATACCGCGTTAAAATATAGTCTAAATTAGAGTCTAAACCACAATATGGAATTTAAAATTTTTAGAGATTTTTATGAACCAGTAGCAAGTTGGAAACTGATAGCTTTAACATTTTCTTTAATTCTGCTCGTAGATATTCAAAGTATATATTATATGTACTACTCATTTTTGTTTGTCTTCCATTTTCCTCTATTTCTTTTAAAGACATGGAATGAAGAAAACAGTATACATGTATAAATATAACCGATGTCATACTAAACAGTATTTTTTTTATCCCGGGGTATGACGTTTGACATTGTCAAAATTTACAAGGAGAAGAAAAGGTTTAATTATTTTATGTACTTTCCGCTTCTTTCGACATTCCGAATAATGGAGCCTATAATAAATCAAACAATAAAAATACAAAAGTTTTATTCACATATCTGCATTCTTCCATACATTAATTAGAAGAAATTACAATACAAAACAGCTCCCACGATGTTTAAGAAATTACTGGATCTAACACTAACTCTTTAGCCCAATTGATACCCTCAATTCTGTAGCAAAGACCTCAACTTCCTTGTTCTTCACTTGTCCGCAGACCTTTATTCTTTCATAAATCTTGATCAAAGATTCAGCACGGTCCGAGTTTCATAAATCGGTTAATCTTTAGAATATGACGCGCAATCCCATGAATCATTGCGACTGAAGTGATAGGCAAGTATAGCTCGGCCCACTGTACTGCTAATCACCGCGATGTTGCGTTACCGAGAATCCGTTTCTCAAACGACTACAGCCGGCAGGAATACCATGTACAGGCCGATAAAGCTAACCTATGTTTTTAGCAGACTAACACTTTCGTTACTTTTCTCTCCCTTACGGCTTTCCCATTCGGTTAATCGAAAGAGGTTAGGTTAGTCTACGCCACTAATTCGGGACGGATGCAAGCGAAGAACGTTGCCCATTAGTTTACGGTATTGTATACGGCCACAGTTTTTTGCTTGAATCCGTTCCGAATTAGTCGTGTAACATAACATAACCTTTTTTGACTTAACGTAAATGGAATCTACACTGATCGACAAAATGAACAAAACAAATCCACGTTTTTCATGAATATTTTATTGTGAACAGTGTCGCGGAAGCCGAATGTATGATGTAATAGGCATCGTGGTATGCAAATTCCGAGTATCCAATAGAAATCGATCTACCACCTTACAGAGCCGCACATTATGCAAATTTTCATGGCTATAAAAACACGGGTTGCGACCACATCACTCCATTCCTGTTTTTTTTGGCTTGCTCAGTGGAACAGCTACATCTCCGGTACTCTGAATGGCAAGGCATCGTCGTTTAGATGATTTTTTGAGATGGCTAAAGAGGGGTTAGAAGGATCATCCTTTCGCATCATCATTATCTAGCTATTGACCAAAAGACTGTACAGGAATGAGCACAGTTCAACTTTCTGCAGGCAGATTTTCCTGATCCTGATTCCTCTCTCTCGCTCTCTCTCTCTCTCTCCCAGGAGGACTGGTTACCTAAGGCACAGTTGACTGACATCGAAATATCTAGAGAGACCCTAATTGATGTCCTTAATAAATTACTCAACAAAGCTACTGTGGGTCCGGATGGTTTCCCACTCTTTATTATCAAAATTTGTATAACATATATAGTTGATCTTCACCTTTTCGGACAAATTCTGCAATCTGGAATAGTTCCTTAAATTTGGAGAACTTACCATGTTAAGCCCATTCCAAAGATCAAGAAACATAAATCTCCCAAAGACCTGCGAACAATCTCCATCAGTTGTTATTTACTTAAAATCTTTGAAAAAGTGATTCAGCCAGCAATTGCCCAGCACTGCTTTGGACACAGGCCCGATTACCTGCATACCGTTCTGCACAGGATATCGACAACTACGAATCACCTTGATACCCTCTTCAGAATTCAACGGACCTTTAACAGCAAATCACAGATTGATATCATATTCCTGGACATTAAATCGGCTTATGAGAGAATACACCTCCCAGCTCTTTTTACTATTCTGAAATACTACTTCGGTCTGGCGGATACTGTACTTCAAATTTTGAGGTCAATTTTATTTCTTAGACACCTTGTCTGTGACCCATAACAAATTCCAGGTAACTATTGACGTCTCAAAAGGCCAGAAATGTGTGTAATTTTATGTTCGTGCAGTATGTGTGTGTGTGTTTTTTAGTTGTTTCTGGCCGTTTTGTCACCAGGCAGTCGATCACCTGGAAAGCCTGTCCAGTGTCCGTCTACACCACGGAGAGGTAGGCCATAACTACGCATGTACCATGGCAACCTCAATCGTCGCGCACTGAATGTCCAAAGCGAGTTTGGAATCATTCAAAAGAAGACCTGCGCCAGCAAGCCGGCAACAGCATCCTCCCCCCCACCCCACTCTCTTCTCTCTCTCTCTTTTTCTCTCTCATTCTCAGGAGACAGGACAGCAGAAGACGAATAAATGAAGAAGAAAATAGCGTAAAGTAAAAAAAAAAAAAAAAATTAAATTGAAAATAAATGTCTTTGTTCACTGTACACCTTTTCTCCTTGTGGACTACTTTGGGCAGCAAAGTAGTCCACAAGGAGAAAAGGTGTACAGTCAAACAGCAGTAGTAATGTCAGTTAACTATTGACGCAGCATCTAAAAACAAAATCTGCAAGGCAGGAACAAGTTCTAGATATAAATCTGTTCTGTTAATCTGGAGTGGTATCAGAAGTCACTGGTTGATGACGGTATCACTGAGCAGAGGAAAGAAGGATTTAGTTGCAGAGTCTTGATAAAGGATGAGCCAGAAAAGTGCAGCATTTGTTAAAACCTTTGCGTGTTCTTGAAAACCATAACAATTTTGTATAATACGTCATAAATACGACAGACGAGGCAACAGGCTGTATTATTATTTATGATGTGCTTTCAGTTTGATTTTCTGAATTAACATTGAGGTTGAAAGTCTTCCTGCGATTAAAAGCAGCATTGCAGAAGGTTTGAAGGGCCTGGAAATTATTAATAGATATGAGTATCTCCTCACATCCAGGAAACAAGTTTGGAACTGTTGCCTTAAGAGCCAATCTTAGGTCCTCGTACGAGGGGTTTCCGAAAAGTAAGGTAACACATTTTTTCTCTCGATGATGTTTAATAATACGAAGTTGAAATTACACACCAAGAAATAAGTGAACATGCACTACTTCTCCACAAAGTCTCCAGTTTTATTGATGTACTTGTCCCAACGATGGATCAATTTATCGTTACCCGTACTGAAGAAGTCCGTGCCCACACCCAGTAACCAACATCGCACCGCCTGATGAACTTTCTCATCCGTGGCGAAATGCTTTCCTGAAAGGTGCTTTTTCAGAGGGCCGAACAAATGGAAGTCTGAAGGCGCTAAGTCTGGGCTGTAGGGGGGATGCGACAGAGTTTCCCAACGATTACGGCGCAACCACTCATGAGTAGTGTCAGCAGTGTGTGTGGAGCTCCGTTGTCGTTCAACGAAATCACGCCGCTTGTCAGGAGTCCTGGTCGTTTGCGTCGAATGTTGGCTTTCAGTTTTTCCAACGTTGCACAATAAAGCTGTTCATTGGTTGTTTCTCCCTTCGGCTAGAAATCCACCAACACCTTGGCGATCCCAGAACACTGTGGCCATGATATCGATCTTCAATGTCAACACGGCCCGCTTTAAATTCATTGCACTAAAAACATATCTGCTTCTTTGCCATCACCTTTTCGCCATACACAGAAACCAGTTCACGGTGAATGTCACTTGGTGAAGACCCTTTTGCTAGCAAAAAACCTGTTTTGGACCACACTCGCACGGTAGCCGCCATTTTGCAACTGGAATCTGCTGTGAGGCGACAGTACCGCAACACTGCACTGGCGGTCTTTTTGAATGTTATTAACGGGTCTATCTGTCCACCGTGTTTCATCTCATTCCCTTTCACCATTATTAAGAAAAAAAGTGTTAGCTTACTTTTCGGAAACCCCACGTAAATGGGGCATTCAAAAAGGACGTGAGAAGAGTCTTCCAGTAGCGCACACCGACAGGAGACTGTATTAGAAAGTCTGAATTGGTAAAGTTTTGCGTTAAGAGAACCATGTCCAGTTAGTACGTAGAAGGCAAACAGTGAGGGTGAAAACCATTTTTTGGTGGATGATAAAAGTAGAGTAGTTGCGCCAGGAACGAATTTTTTTCTAATGGCTCCTTTTTCGGTAGACTTTCATCTATTCTGCCAGGTGTTCACTAACAAATTCCAGCATCGGGTTCGTTCAGTTTTTGGATCATCCTGAGGGTTAACAATGATTCCCTGAAATTCCGTAGAAATGCGTCTGCGGCTGTAAAAGCAAAAACCTCTAAACACAACATGCAGGTCAAGTGGTATAGTGCCCGCAAGAGTCTGTAGAGCTGGAGTTGATAACGTGCGGAAAACGTGAAGTAGGCCAAGGAGAAAACAGCGTTGAATAGTGGATAGCTTAGTTTGTACAGTTTTGAGTGCAGTACGTCTAAACCAAGGACTGGCAGCATAGTTTGTAATTGGGATTATGGCAGCATTATAAAAAGGTGTAGGGTTTTGGTATTCAATCCCCCAGTCTTCTGGTAATTCGGAGCAACATTGCGGTAAAACCCTTTGACGGAAAGGTGTTGAATATGTGCAGTAAAGGAAAAGCGGTCGTCGATGATGACTCCTAGAAATTTGGTGCTTCGGACAGGTGGAAGTGATTTCCTGTCAAGTTTTAAAACTGGTGTGCTGCCGTAGTCTAATTTGTGTTTAAAAACCATAATCTTCAATTTGGTTGGGGATAATTTCAATTTGTTCTTAGAGGATCAAGACGATAGTTCAAGGAATACTTTATTGGCATAGAGTTCTAAATCAGATCTTGAGTTTCCATTCACTGGCCATGGTGCCATCAGACAGAAACTAACTGACTTTGGGCTAAGCGATACACCCCTTTGCCGCTGTGGACAAACAGAAACCTGGGATCACCTGATGTACCACTGTGATCTATATGATGACCTACCCTGCCGTCTAATTACAGAAACCCAGTACACACTACTAAATCAGGAGGACCGTGTATTAGAAGAGGAACATAGTTATAGGGCCTTAGCCAATTTTGTGCAAGACCTCTTCAGCAGAAGAAGGACTTCCCTGTGCTGCAACCACGACAACAGCAACGCAACCTCCGTTTCTTCATCGGACCTAGGGAGTATATTGCTTACACGGATTTAAGACTCAATGACTGGAACTGACCACACCCCCAGAAAGCTAGAACACAGAGGAGACAAACCCAAAGAGAAAACTATCCCTGAACTTGAATTTCACGGGCCAGATAGCTGGAAAAGATACTACTACATGAATACCTGGAAATGACAACCGCCCAGGACTGAGCGGCTCCCTAGAAGTCGCTAAAAGCCGACCTGACATGACATCATGAGACCAAAAGTGATCACCAGCACCGGACATGGAGACGCATCATCCCACTTGTGGTACAACTCTGAATGACACCATGTTTTAGTGACTGAACCTGACGTGATATCACCACCTGTGACAAGACAAACAGTAGACATGCTGCTACTGAGCCTTATTGGCGATCTGAGCCGGCTCCCTTCCCTGTCGAGGGGGATGGGAAGAGAGGGTATTTCCTTCCCCCCTCGCTACCCCTCACTTCCCTTCTGGTGGGGCATGAACATGCCTACTTTTTGGCCTCTCACCTTTCAAGCGCTGTTCCCTTGCAATAGAACTTTGAATCATCCATTTTTTTTTTTTTTTGTTTTAAGGTCCTCGCCACTGAAATCTCAGGAAATTAGGTGGCAGGACTTGCCAGAGTAAAAAAAAACTACTGGGTACCTGGTCTGCCTCCACGGAGCGAAAGTGGGATAACGTCGGACCTCAGCAGGGGTCTGGCGGCTAAATGGCCAGAACACTGTACATGCTACCACACATTTCAAGATCCATGCACTTTTAAATCTCTGGCCTTTACAGCGAATTGTATCACCACACAATGTAAACTACGCGGAGATAGGGGAAACCCCCGGTGCCGTTTGATCCCAAATACACTTTACACTTTACTGACCTTGGCCTCACCTGGGATGTTGGGCTCACTTTGTCAGGATGAGGCAGAAGACGTACGCGGCTCTTTGGACAGTGCGTAATGAGCTCGTTGGTGTGCATAAGCCAGCGTTGCTTGTTCGGCACATCCTGAGGTGTATTACTCTGATCCCTCTCTGTGCATCCGAAATTTGGTCTTCTGCCTTTGCCTCATACCCAAACAAGTATCTCAGTGTGGATCACTGGTTGCTTAGATGGATGAACAGAGTGGTAGGCCACCCTCTAATTATCTCCAGATCGATCCTACAAGCAAATCTTGGCACGACTGCCTGGACACATCTCATCATGACAAGAAATGTCCTCACGCTTGCACGGCTTATAACGGGGCGAATTGATGTTCCATCAGTATCACATTAATCTCTGGCCCGACGAAGGTAAGAGGGGAGCACCCCGACTCCTGTCTCCCTCTGCGTCTTATGCTGTCAAACGTTGATTCCCTGAGGGACATGTTGTTTTACTTGCCTAGTTGTAAATGACAAAGTCTTTGTTTTTGTCTCCATACAATTGTATAATTAACAATTGTTTAATTCTGTAAATTTCTCGGGTCGAGCACGCATGTACTCTTGTATATTGTACATGTGTTCCTCGCACCTTAATCTGTAAATATTCACACCCTTCTGGCACAGTGCCGTCTCGGAGTGACCGAAGGTTCCTTGTGGTAATAAACCGATTTAATTAATTAAATTTTTGAGCATCTTGTATCGATTTCTGTAATATGACCTTTTTGTTAATTCTTGTACAACTCCTATAAATGTCCTTTATACCTGTCAGAAGTTTCTCATTATCTACTCATTTCATCGTTATTCTGTGGTACACCACCATACCAAATTTTGTCCCGCTTCATCGCAAGGGTGCCTCTGTAGCCAGGAGGGCAGGAGCAGCAGTGCGTAGCACACGCTTCTGGATTAGACCGGGGTTCGAGCCCATACCACCAAAAACGGAGGATGCGGAAAGGTCAGGGAATGACCACCGCATATCCACGAAGCAATATGGCCTTAGTTGCTAATGCTACTAAAAAAAAACAAAAAAAAAAACAAATAACAAATAAAATTCATCGCAAGCTGCATGAGTTACACCACGTTTTCTAGGTGTACTGTTAATTTTGCCGAGCAATGTATCAAAAAAACCCACTTTACTGTAACCTTCAGTACACAGCCTTTAGCGCATTCGATGAAACAAGCGAAAAATTACTCACTAGACTAGAACTTCCAATCGCAGTTAACCAGTGGGCGGAGCTAGACCTGTCCATCATTCGTAGTCGCAAAGATCCATGGGATTGCGCCTCATATTCTAAAATTAACCCATAAATTGTATAGCCCAACAGAATTTTATAAAATATGTAACTATTTGATCACAAAACTTTCCGGACTTGACACTCCCCCGTTCCCCACCTTTTCGATTGATATGCGTATGTTTTCACTTTAGTGTGCATCCCTGTATTGTTAAATTTTACTGAATGGCGTTGAATCGGTGTTTCACAAACAAATTTTTTTTGGGGATACATTCAGTTTATATAGTATTTTGTTGTAAGTGATCGGCATTTGGAATCATTGCTTGGACGAGGATGTGGCGACCAAGGCACCTGCCTCGGGCGTAAAGTTGAAAGGGGAGCAGGTTAAGGAATTTAATGGTGCAAGTTCATATGATATACCTATTTAGTGAGGCGAGGTGCTTGCTTCTGAATAGTTGCATCGGGGCTTAGAAGGGCACACATTTGAAAAGCTGCATCCGGCTTATGGCCAGAAGCGAGGGTTTCACAAAAGCTCTGTAAAACTGGGATCACAGTAGTCAAATATAGATAGGTGATATCGAGAGTACTAAGGGCTAGGTAAAATTATGGTTATATGGGCTAAGGTTACAATAAAGGTTAATACAATAGATTTAATTAAATTAAATTTATTTCAGTATGATTAATACGTATTGAAACTCGTAGTTTTGCATGTTATATGCGAATATGTTTGAGGCAATTCATAATGCACAACTCGTACTTTTTCACGGATGTGGTATCGCAACCGAAGACCGAACCGGATTCCACTTCTTTCAGGGAAAAAAAAAAAAAAAAAAGTGAGAAGGTACGGTTACAGTGGTTCAGGAACACCAACGTTTGGACAGTGTAGGATTGGAAAAACATTGCCCGGTCTAACGAATCCGAGTGTCAACAGTGGAGGCTGTTGACACTCGGATTTCAGATTAATCAATTTATTTGCTATACTCCTAGCATTGGTGTACATGTACCTGTTCTTACTCTTAGTTACCCTAACACAGCTCATGTATTTACTTGTTACATGATGACTCCCGGCAGTCCTTGAAATCCCCAGCGCCTTACTTTACAGGCTCTGATCATTCTAATAGAAGTAGTGCAAGAATCACTTTTACCTCTGCCAGCGGCTACTGTTAATCTATTGTTCTGTGTATCTCCCCAAGCTAGCAGTTTTCCTACTTACCTAACACTGCCTCGATAGCACCAGTAAATATTCTTGCACCCTTTCTATTTAAGTGTATCTTATCCCTGTAGAAGCAGTCTCTCCTGTTAGCAAGCACAGACCACTCTGAGAAAAATTGTACCTCATGAGCCTTGCACAGTCTCTCCAGAACCGAAGTTATTCACAAGGTTCTCATTATATACTCCCTCTTATCCTATCGTGTCTGGGCGGAATTGCAAACACTTTCAAATTTAACCCTAACTCGCGATTTTTTTTAAACATTGATCTGTATTTGTGAAGTAAGTCTGCAGATCTCCTACTCTGTGTGGACGAGAACCCAGAATCATCTGTCCAGGTGACTGATGCTTCTGGGTAGCCAGAACAGAACAGCAGAACACACACATAATACACACAAATCTCCGTCACACACATATCTGGCCCATTTTTGTAGTAATACTGTTCTTCACAGAGATACAAAGCAGAGATGAACTGATGTTCAAGGAGCCGCCCTTTACAAAAACACATGTCCTAATCTCAATGTCATTAGCGTCAACGTGTACAACAATATCACCCTTTGTGCCTTTAAAAGATAGTATCTGCTCTACAACTTCATCAACTTTTTCCCCTGGCAGACATACCCTGGTCCTATTCCACCTATCCGTTTTGCACAATATATTACCCATCTCCCTGCCAATAGAGTCTGAGAATAACTAGCTCCTGTGGGACCAGCACATTCTGCTTTGAAGATTGCCACTATGTTGTCTGATGCACAATCGTGAGCTCTGGCGTTGAGTTGGGCAGCTGAGCTTAATCGGCCCCCATTTTAATTCCTTTGAGTGCAACTACCCCACTCTTTAAACTGTCATAGATGCCCATCAGAATTCTCAATTGGCACCTGATTTCTTCTTCTTGCTTTCTGCACCTAGCATATAGAAAACATCCACTTTGGCTAGATCTTGTCCTGTTCCATAAGGATCTGCAAATATTTCAAAAGCTGTACATTTTTTAAGGCTGTGATGCATTGGAGAATCGTCCCATTCGGTTCTCCTCTGAGCCACAACGTTCCCGCTAACTTTGTGCGCGTTGTTTTGCTGCTCTGGTTTGACGAATTATTTCCGTTTAAATACAATTTAATTGATTAACAATGAAAATTAATAAATTTAATTATGTAGTAAAAATACTACATTAAGCTAATAGATTCCTAAATGCAGTGATACGTAATACGCTATCTAGTTTTACGTAGTACCACACGCAATCAAATTCGAGATATACGTTACGATATACCATAAGAATCACAGTGTTAAATTAGTTATATCCTTAGATAAACACAAAAAAAATATATGCTCAACAAGTGATTAGAAGTTAATTATAATATATAACAAAATTATCCAACTAAAGCCAACCTAAGTGATTCGAACCTTTAGAGCTACCTATTTACCACAATTTAAAAATTCGAATTTCCCTACTACTCATTCTAACTACAAGGTTAGAACGATACAAAGGTTCTCGTATATTAAATGGTAATTCTTAAAAAACTACAAAGTAGTTGTTGTGGGCATCATTTGCTCTTTCTCATATTGTGCTCTGCCTTCACGACGAATTGCCATGATAATGCACTACCTCGAATAAGTAACGCTTAATGTATTATGCCTTGTGCATTTAGTTATTTTAAATATTGTCATATACACCTTTTGGCATCTCTCATATTGTGTGATTATCTTCACAACTGGGTCGTCATGTCTGCAATACCAGGGTACCTGCCCACCCACTGATGATAGGCCAATAGCCTTGAAACATGTCTGGGGAGCCTGATATTCACGGAGTTTCCGAGAATGGTTAACAACAGTCTTCTCTACTGGGGAAGCGTTATCTGTTGGAGGAATTTGAGTTTTTGAGTGGTGTGAGTTGAAGAGTTACTGTCCCTTTCATTCTTCTACATGTTTCTTTCCTCTTCCACTACTACTATTACTTTCCCTCTATCTTTTTGCTTTTCTAAGTATAATAGGGACAAATGGTTTGAATTTTATAATTCATTTGTTTGATCTGGTCCAATGGGTTTTTTTTCACATTAAATTCATAATAGCCTTGAAACATGTCTGGGTGGTGGTACTCACCGAGAATAAGTAACAATAGTCTTCTCTATTAGTGAAGCGTTACTTATTCGAGGTAGTGCATTATGATGGCAACTCGTCGTGAAGGCAGAGCACAATATGAGAAAGAGCAAATGATGCCCACAACAACTACTTTGTAGTTTTTTAAGAGTTGTCTATGGTGTATCTACACACCGATATTATATAGATATTAAACTCTTAATGTATTATGCCTTGTGCATTTAGTTATTTTAAAAATTAAATAGTAACTATACAGGGTGTCTCAAAAATATTGGTACAGACGTTTAGGGGAGGTAGGTAACATCTAAAGGAATTTGAATCGCAGAGGAACCCATAACCGGAAACGTCACCGTAAGTCGGTAGACGGCGCTGTTCATCAGTTCGCGAGAGGGAAAATTTCTGGTTTATTCATTCAAGCAGTACTCGCCGCACGAAGAGGATGCAATGATATACGAACTGTGAGCTGGCAGACATGCACCTAGTGTATGGATTAGCAGAGGGCAATGGACGAGCCCCTCAACGAATTTATGGAGAACGCTTCCCAGACAGACGTGTATCGGACCACCGTTTGTTTGCGCGTGTGCATCAAAATTTGTGCGATTTTTTTTTTATTTTTATGAAACCCTCCAAACACGAAAGGTATCAAAACCTATAGTACTTAGTACCGTGCATGGGTTGAAGGAGAAGTATGGGGGAACGGGGATGCCGGAAACTTTGCTCTAGAGACTAAACATGGGTTTCACCACTTCAAGCCTCCAATAAGCAAAGTGGTGGTATTTCACCTGTTGATGAAAGTCATCTATCACCTGTATTATGGGTCAATTAGAGGTAACAGGTGTAGTGCGGGCAGACCACGTTCGACGCGAACTCCCGCCATGGAAGAAAGTGTGTTGAACGCCGTCCAGAATATTCCTACTACCAGCACACGTGCCGTTGCCTCTGCCTTAGGAGTGTCTCGTTGCAGTATACAGCGTGTCTGGCACGACGATTCCTTACACCTCTTTCATTTCCAAAGGGTTCAGTTACTGCTCCCCCAAGATCATCCTGCACGTGTTGCTTTTGCGCAGTGGTTTCTCCAAGAAAGTGTTCAAGACTTGAATTTTCCAGCCTATGTTTTGGTCACGGATAAGGCTTATTTCACTCGGGAAGGCTTATTCAATCAGCACAATGCTCATGTGTGGGCTCACGACAACCCACACGGTGTGCGCCCCCATGCGGCACAACATCGGTTCTCAATAAATGTGTGGGCAGGTATGGTCGGTGACTGCTTAGTCGGCCCATACCTGTTACCATCCCGCATGAAATCCGCTAAATATCAGATCTTTCTTGAACAAGTGCTACCAGGGTTACTCGACGATGTTGCAGCAAATGTGAGACGCAACATTTGGTTTCAACTTGATGGGGTGCCTGCCCATTATGGAAGGTGTGTTCGTGACTATTTGAACAGGTGTTTTGGGCGTCGATGGATTGGCCGTGGTGGACCCGTTGCCTGGCCCCCACACTCACCTGATTTATCGACCCTTGATTTCTTTCTGTGCGGGGGCCCTCAGATCTATCGTGTATGAATCGCCTGTGGAGACGGAAATGGATCTCGTGGCGAGACTCGTCTGCGCTGCTGCTACTGTCAAAGAAACTCCAGGTGTGTTCGACCGTGTCCGCCAATCCATGCTGCGTCGGTGTCACGCATGCATCGCGTCCCATGGTGGAACCTTCGAGCATCTGTTGTAACATCATGAAATGCATCCATCTCGTACTCCATTGTTAATATTATGTCAAATAAATGTTTGCCACTAATTACTGTCTTGTGTCATTTCTGCTTCTTGTGCCTCTGCTACTACTTTCCCGTGACGTTTCCGGTTATGGGTTCCTATGCGATTCACATTCCTTTAGATGTTACCTACCTGCCCTAAACGTTTGTACCAATATTTTTGAGACACCCTGTATAATATCGGTGTAGATACACCATAGTTTACCTTTAAATTTGAACTACGTATGTAGTGTAAAAGACATCGTTTTAATTGTATCTCATTGTGGGTGCCTTCACAACGAGATAGCTGGTATTGCACTACTTCAAATAAATAACGCTTCTCTAGTAGAGAAGACTACTGTTAGTTATTTTCGATGGATACCACCACCCAGACGATCGTTTCGAAGCAAATTGTATATGTGTGGGATTATAACTCTACTATCCACTTGTCCCTATAAGACTTAGAAAAGGAAAAAAATAGAGGGAAAGTTATAGTATAGGAGAGAAAGAAGAAAAGAAACGGTGTAAAAGAATGAAAGGGACTAACTCCTTCAACTCACAGACAACGCTGCCCCAGTAGAGAAGACTGTTGTTACTTATTTTTGGAAACTCCGGACAGCATAAAGCACCCCCTGACGGTATCGTTTCAAAGTTTTATTGGCTTAATCATCGGTGGGTAGACAAGTACCCTGGTAATCCAACATGCCTTCACAGTAGGCGCCTCCGTAGCCAGGTGGGAAGGAGCAGCAGTGCGCGGCACACGCTTCTTGATTAGACCTGGGTTCGAGCCCATCACCACCAAATACGGAGGATGCGGAAAGGTCAAGGAATGACCACCGCATATCCCGGAGCAATATGGCCTTAGTTGCTAATGCTCCTTAAAAAAAAACAAAAAAAACCAACCAACCAACCTTCACAGTTGCGAGGTTATTTCCACAATATAAGAGATGCCAAATGGTGTATAAATAATAATGTATTAGAAGACGAAATGCACAATGCATAATTTCTTATGGGTTTAGGTAATTAACTATATAATATCGGTGTAGATACACCATAGTTTACCCATAAATTTGAACTACGTATGTAGTGTAAAAAGCTTCGTTTTAATTGTATCTCATATTGTGGTTGGTTTCACAACGAGATAGCTGGTATTGCACTACTTCAAATAAATAACGCTTCTCTAGACTACTGTTATTTATTTTCAGTGGATACCACACCCAAACGATCGTTTCGAAGCTAGTTGACTTCGAAATGATCGTCTGGGTGGTGTTATCCACTGAATATAAATAACAGTATATAACAATAACACCGATATTATATAGTTAATTACTTAAACCCATAAGAAATTATGCCTTGTGCATCTCGTCTTCTAATACATTAAGTAGTAACGCACAAAATCTGTAACTGAATGAAAAAAAAAATAAATAAAATAACGAGTGTGACTAAGACTATAAAGCTACTTATATAGTACGACTTAATATGACAATAAAGTCAATAAAACGGCAAAATTCTTCAAAACTTATCCGTTTCTTGGAGCTGAAAATTCTTTGACTATGTTTTCTTGATCATGTTTAGTTTTTCCATTGCAATGGCTATGAGACATTGCAATGGAGAAATTAATAATTGCCATGTTGATGTGTATTCTGCCAGAAGGCAAGTTCCTAATCATCGTTATATGTACAATTTATACGCGGTTTTTCTCGTTGCCTTCCGCGCTGTGTGTGTGTGTGTGTGTGTGTGTGTGTGTGTGTGTGTGTGTGTGTGTGTGTGTGTGTGTGTGTGTGTGTGTGTGTGTGTGTGTGTGTGTGTGTGTTTTAAGACAGGTTTGTCTGTTTGCAAGGAGGAAAAGCCCTTGAAGAACTCCGTCGAAATACCTCTCGTGTCTGCTTGAGCCTGGCTAACTCAAAGCTGAGTGAAAAGGCCTTTTGAAATCCAGTCTAAGATGGGACTCAAACCAAAACTTTTCGTAATAGATGCGTCAAGCGACTAAGCCACCATAGTGACACAGAGAATAATTTTCATATGATAATTATTTTTATATTATATGTTAATCGCATTCGTTTAAATTTTGGTTTAGTAGTCCATATGATAATTAGTTCTGCATGTCCTTATAATCTAGTACTGTATTTTAATTGTGTAATTTACGGCAGCATTACTGTGATACTTTATTCTATTAAAGACATTAGCATGCAAATAACTTACCTTAAGCTAAGAATGATTTTGATGGTCACGCCTTCCTTTCTTTCGGTAAAGAAGAACAGCTGTGAGGTTGGAGCAGTTTAATGTTCCCTACAAATTTCCCTACCTTCGTAGACTATTTAGTACCACCACAGTTTTTTCGTTTTAGCAACCGTTCATTCCTTTCCCCTTATTACAACCACTTGCCGATAACCTTCCACAGAATTCTCTCCCCCCAACTCCGCACCTCCCGTTTCGATCCCCATACATCGGTTTCTATCGTCTTTTTTTTCCCAGTATTAAGAAATCCCCGGCGCCAATGGATGTTATTCTCACAACTCCACCTCCAGTTCCCCATTCTCCGAACAAACCACATTCCCCTTGGCCTATTAATCTCTTCTTGTCACCGTCCGCCGTTTCTCGTCCTCTTCTCTCTTCCGCTACGCATGCCTGCCCTCTGTGTGGGCTCCATGGCGTTAGGAATGAAGAGAACTGGGTCGTTCTGAAGCCTCCCGTTCCCATCCGTTTATAAAGAGGTTCCGGGAAGACTCCCTGCATAGTGGGGACCATTTTGTTGTTGACCATTCGTCATGGTAATTTCGTCAGTATATTTTCACACCGATGAGAAGACTTCTTGAGCCTTTCAGTGAACTTTTCTCATGTTTCATCTCCACAAACTACCTCTTGGTCAAGCTTCCGTTGGGGTCTAACATTTGATTTTATGGTGTGAAATACCGTATATATTGTTATCTTTCTCCTTGCTTTTTATAAATCTTTTAAAGATCTGAGTACCAATGATAACGACATACATTAGAGGTCATTAGTAGTACATACACCTGTCGCAGCAGGGCTATTCCTAATCATTTCTTTATTTCTCTAAAGTGTAATTACAGTGAAGTAGCCCCTAAAGATAAATTCAATATGAGTTCAAAGAAATTAAATGGTAGTGGTGATGTCGAGCAAAATGGTAATGGTAATGTACGCTTTACTGCGTTCGATATCGGTCATGGAGAGACTTTCTGCTCTCTCGGAAGACCGAGCACTGAGTATCCGGCTCTTAGGTTTAGGCTTGTGTTCAACTTAGAGACAAATACCGCTATTCACGGTTCGTTTCTGAAAGTTGCTGATAGCTCTTTAAATTGTATAGCATCACCAGAATAGGCCAAATTATATCACTGCAAACAACCCAGCGTGTTTCAAAGCTTACTAGCTTCTCATCAGCTATTAGCAAACATATGCCGAACTGGAAATAATGTATTTTGTCGAAGTGAAGCCAAGCGGTATATGGAAATCGCTTGTAAAGACTGGTGCACTATGGCCATAGTTGCCGATGCGCCCAATAAATCCCGAAACAAACAAACAAACAAACTTGTAAAGAGCTAAAGATTAAAGGATTAATTCCAAGGATTAAAGGCATGCTTACCTTTAATCCTTGTAACTGGGCTGTGCGCAGTGGCCTACACAGTACAATACTACATGATTGCAAAGGTGTTTCAACCAAGTAGTTGATATCAAATTGAAAAGTCTACACTTTACCAGCGTTCGATTTCGGTTATGGAGAGACTTCCTGCTCTCACCGAAGCTCAAGCCTCAGCGCTGAGCATTCGGTGCTCATTCTTCAGTGAGAGCAGAAAGTCTCTCCTTGATCGAAATCTCACGTATGTAAAGCATGTAATTTTTGATTTCATTTTAATTACTGTGTTGAAATATCCGTATATCCTATAGTAATGCACGGATAAATGTATACTAACCGCAACCCTCACGAAGAAAACGTTTTAGATTCTAACTGTAATTTAAAGCGATAATATTTATATTCAAAATTGCTTACTTGATTTTAATTATATTTTTATAAGAGAACACACACACACACACACACACACACACACACACACACACACACACACACACACACACACACACACGTGGTATTAAAAAAGCATGCAATATAAAACTGTTACACATTTGGTTCCTGTCTGTGATTTTCGCCAATTCCAATATTTTTTTAATATCTATAAAAAATTATTTTTAATTGGATAATATGTATCATATAACAGAGTGTTAGAAAAATCGAGAACAATCACCAGGTATCGTGCCATAGCAAGTTCTGGTGATATTGCGAAAGCTGCATTGCTCCAAAGAGGCTGTTCGTTCGGTTTTGTATTAGGGCTAAATCAGCTAAGGCCATAAGGCGTCAATATAGTATCTTGAAATAGCATGTATTCCACGACCGGCTTGCCTGTTTGTGTAGTTAGCGTTCAGCGGTGCCTACAACCTATCGCATTGTATGCATCACCAATCTGGTCTTCTGCCCCGACGTCGTACATAAATAGATTCCTCGCAGTCGAGTACTGGGTAATGCGATGGATGAACAGGGTCACGGGCAATGCTTTCACCATCTCCAGGGCTGTTTTATATACCAACTTAAATATTACTCCCTGGAGAGTTCACATTGCATCCAGGAATATTCTTCTTCTTTCTCAGATGCTTACCGGTGTGATTGACGCCCCCAGTCTTCGAGGACTTATCTCTACTCCACGTGCTGGACGCAATAATGACAGTCCCTACCTACCACTGCATTCTACACTATCCAACCTGTGCTGTCTGAAGAACTTCTTCCCAAACAACGCAGTGAACCTTTTCAACTCATTGACAATAGACCCTGTGAAATACTCCGAAAGCAAGCAGTACAGAGTGAAGAGCATCTCAGAAGCGCACTGCTTACTTCAACTATAATCTTGACAATGAGTGAACTTGTAAACAATATTGTAAATATACGCACTTGTGTAAATATTGTAAATAATTGTATTCGTGCATTTTTGTACACTCCTCTTATATTGTAAATACTGTAAATAATTGTATTTTTTGATTTTTGTACACCCTTCTCATATTGTATATAATTGCAATTCTTGCATTTTGTACACCCTTCTAGCCGGTCGGCTGTGTATAAGGGGTGAAAGCAAACACTTGCTATTTTTTTAATAAACGGATTTTAATAATAGTTGAAAAATCCTAGTTCTCTTGGAGAGGGGCGGGGGACCGTGAAATCCTCCTCGCCGGAGTTCAAATAATCCAGTAACGGTTCGAAAAAGCCCAAATTCCACCTCTCTTGACGGGATACGAACTCGGGTCTTTTACACGTTGCGAGAAAGGACAGCGATCGTAACCACCTTTCTAGGCCTCGTTTTGATTAAACAGATGTCAGTAGTCTTTTAATTATCATAGAGTATAGTGGATATATGGCGTCATATCCAGTATACCCTACTCTATAAAAAGTAATAGTACGTAATGGTTTGGTTTTGGTTTGGTAGTTGTTGGCGCATCGGCTTCTGTGGCCATAGTGCACCTCCCAAGGTTTTTGCAGTACTTTGATCCAAGCCCGAGGCGGGAATCGAACCCGCGACCTTTGGGTTGCCAGGCAGGCACTTTACCCACCTGGCTAGCCCGGTCGGCTAATAGTACGTAATAGAACATTATTAAGAATAATTAATATCCGGATGGGCCACCTTTAGTCTTATTTGCTGCATAAGTACGTAGTGGAAGACTTTCCACGATTGGTAAAAAAAACTAGTGTATGGCGCTCCATTCTTCATTTAAAGAAACCATAAGCTTCAGCAATGCAGAGTGATTTCTTGGGTTGACTCTCATTATAATTCGTCCCACAGGAACTCAGTTGGGTTGAGTTTGGGCTATGTGATGGCCGAAAGGTGTAGAGACTGGTTCCAAAAAACTGATACATGTAAGGCACACATCATTGTGAATATCCAGGAATTACACACTGAGAGTTGTAATTACGCCTACTTCATTTAATTTTCAGAATTTATTTTTCATTTTTATATTTACAGAAATTAATATTATTTTTGTTTTTATATTGTATTGATAAATATTTTAAATACACGTTTATCGTTGTATTGTTAATTTTTTATTTTTACCAAAACATATATTTTCATGGGGGGGGGCACACTAAACTTTGCATTGGGGCCCACCTTTTCTAGTTACGCCACTGAGTATTGCCTACCCTGTATGTTATATCTGGTAAAAGCTGGTTAAAAATTCGAAATAAATTCAAATTTGAGCTTAATTTTCAGTTACTGAAAATCACATATATTATCATCATTATATTGCCTCTCCCCTCAGAAAATCAGTACGGCTTCACTCCTGGTCCAGTACTTTTGATGGGGGGGGGTCAAAGAATGTCAGGGAAGCGTGAAAGTTATCTTTATTAGTGACACCTGGAAAGATGTCTCAAATAAAGTCAGACTTACAATAAAGCCATGGTTATAATGTACAAAACGTGCTTTTTTCGCATTTCATCACAGCAACTGCATCCCTTTCCAACTTTCGCTTATTATCCACGGTACGAAGTCTGTCTTATTAACCGCAGCGTTCTTCGGAGTGGCTGTATTATGTTACTAGAACATCATACCTGAGTAAGATGATCTACCTTTTCTCAAAACACCCACCACTATTTGATAGCTACATGGACTCTGGTCCTAGCACATTTTACCCACAGCTATCAGTATTTATCATGTACGCACGGCAGTTCAATGCGCTACAGTAGTGTAGCCTTGACCCTAGAAATTATCATTTGGACATCACAGTCCTTCAGTCCAGTACGCACCTTATCGATACACATTGTCTGTTATTACATTACTGGGAAATTATATCTTTAGGTCAGCTATCCATAAATCGTTGGATTCTCACCTGTTAGTTAAATAAAATGCAGAGCTTCGGACAGATTTTGCAAGTCTATCCTTTTAAAAATAAAATTAAGCAACAAATAAATTAATAATAACATATAACTCATGGCACTTTTTTTTTCTCACAATGGTGGCTTTTGATAGCGGTTATAAATTTTTAAAAGATTGGGAGCCCTTGTTCTAGAAATTCTAAAATGACTCTATTCCTCAAAATTTAAAGATGTTCACTTTGTAAATTTTCTTTTAATTAAGAAAGAAATTTAAACAATTACATTTTGGTGTGCTATTTTTACATTAAAATTCAGTGTTATTACCGTTGGTCTTAAGAAGCTTGGTTTAAGTGCATTCATTCTTAATATCCATTCAGAACAATGCCCAGCATATCATGGGACAGTAAACCCTCTCTTTAACATACCCCATTTTAAAGGACTTCTGAAATAACAGCCAGCGTTCATTGAACCAGGCTTTTCTTCCGTATGAGAATTGGTAAAGTAACTGTTGCTTCAGTCTGATGGTGAATACCATCAGACAGGCAATTACTGAGGAATCCCACAGCTGATCAATCCGAGCCAAGCCAGGGTGCCTCAAAAAACTTGGATTGACTGCATATATCATTCGAATGGGTAACATTTGGGGAGCAGAAATCCTGGAATGACGTATAAGCTAGAGGGGTAAAGGTTAAAGTTGTTCAAGACAAAAAAGACAGGTTCACGATTCAGTGTGATATGAAATTTCCCATGCAGCGTAAACAGGCGGCTAGGAAGCCACACAATAACCTGTCAATGATTTATAGGACCTACCTTTGTCAGTAAGGAGAAGAACGTCATTTTCTCTCTATACCAGACAGTGATTTCTCTATACCAGACAGTGATTAGACTGTATTTGGAACGTTATATTAAGGTTTTGAAACTGCACCTATAAAAAGACATTGGACTTCTGGAGCAGGTTCAAAGGAAGGCGGCCAGATTAGTTATGAGTGCACTTATGAAGAACGGTTTAGAAAGTGTGGACTGCAAGGTTTGATAAGTAGACAGGAGGATCTGATTGAGGTATGTGAATGCGCTGAAGGGGGTTTCAGCAAAATGAACGAGAACTGTTCTGTCTCGTAGGTGAGACGAGAACTAGGGAGCACAAATATACTTATAAAATATCAGAGAATAACAGAAAACTGGATCTCATGAAGTTCATTTGTGCGTAGCGGATTGTCGAACACTGGGACAAGTTGCCTCCCAAAGTGGCAGAGTCAATGAGTCTGACTAAATTCAAATCGAAATTATATGGAAATCTTGTGTGAATGCTGATAGTAAATAATGAATATTCTATTTTTATTAATTCATTTATAATTATCATTATTTTTATTATATTTTTGGCTAATTTAAAAAAGTTTGTTTCTTGCATCATTTGGCCTTCCTAATACTAATACGAATTGGATTTAGATCTCTGCCTAGAGAGGCCACTGCATTAGCTAGAGAGCCACTGCAATTCACTAATATTCCAGTAACTAGTTCTGTATAATTTTGGCCTTGTGATATAGCGTATTATTCTCCCGGAAGAACCCATTCCAGTTTGATACATTGTAACCATGAAGGGATTCTGCTGGTCGAAAATAGTTTTCGTATTACCTGTGGCATCCATATGTTGCTCCACCGGTATCAATGGATCAAATATGCATTATGAAAACACTCCCCAACCATTACACCGCCGTCACCAGCCCGTATTGTTGAACATTGGCAGGATGGGTCCATGCACTCATGTTTTTCCCATATTCTTATCCTCCCATCAGAGTGAAAACAGGAACAGGAATTAGTCAGACCAGATAATTTTTTGCCAATACTTGACTGTTCAATGTTGGTTATCCTGAAGCCATTGTAATACCTTCTTAGTTTTTGCGAAAGGGAGCGGAATGCGTTCGGTCGCCGGCTGCGATACCCAATTTCGTGAAAAAGTACGACGAACTGCGCATTCTGAAATGCCTCTTTTGTTACCACTTTTGTACTGAATTGTCATTTGACTGACTGCAGCCTTTCTGTCACCTTTGACAATTCTATCAGTCTCCATTCGCTTCTCGCATAAATGAGTTGTTTCCGACGACTGGATGGTTTTTGACTGTATTTATTTTGTTATTGGATAAGCCTTGATACAATCGAGACGCAGTCATACGTATAACGCCCAAAATAGTTGCTTGTTTGTTGTCATGGTGGGGTTTTAGGCGCATTAGCGACTTAGACCATATTCCGCTGAATATATTATGTCTGTAAATTGCTGTGTCATCTAGGGGATTCGAACTCAGGTCGTTTCCACCGGGTGTGGAGAGTACGGCGTTTCTACCAGCTGTGCTGCCCAAGGGCCCAAAATGGTTGCAGTTTCCGACATACTCATAAAAGCGCGTCTTGTGCTGACTACCCTGCCTTATTCTCGTGGCCACTGGCAATCAAGCTGTTGTTGTTATTTGGTTTTTTAGGAGCATTAGCAACTAAGGCCATATCGTTCCGGGGATATGCGGTTGTCATTCCCTGACCTTTCCGCATCCTCCGTATTTGGTGGCTCACGGGCTCGAACCCCGGTCTAATCAAGAAGCGTGTGCTACGCACTGCTCCTCCTGCCCACCTGGCTACGGAGGCGCCGGCAATGAAGCACTACAGATCTTACAGGACTGGGCGACTCTACACAAGCTACGGATTTCCCCACAGAAGACCCAATCCATACTTCTCAAGGGCACCATGCAAATATCAAGCCCCCTCAAATCAAGGTACAAAGAAAAACCATCAAGCTGGTAACCTCCCTAAAACACCTGGGTATTATCCTGGATTCGAAGCTCTCCTTCTTCCCGCACCTCTCATACCTTCAAGTCAAAATCAGAAATTATGCAGCCCTAATTATCCGAGTAAGCAGGTGTGACTGGGAACTTAACCGGAGAACACTCAAACTCCTGTATAAAGCTATATTCCTCCTGTTATTACATACGAATCCGGGATTCGTATGTAATAACTAAACTAAAAACAATTCAATAGAGTATATTGCTCGCCATTACCAGGGCCTGCTGTACAGCAAGCTCTCCGGACCTCCAGGTTCTTGCGGGTGTCCTCCCTCTTGACTTGGAGGTTATCCGTCGAGTACTGGACTACTGCTTGTCACGGGACATCGCAGCTACCATCTTTGGTCATACCATCGACACCCTCACTGACTAAGCAAGAAAAGAAGAAATTAGCTGCCATGCTACTACAAATCTGGCAGACAAGATGGAAAGAGACGGACAAGGGCCTAATAACTAAGAAATTCATTCCAGACGTCAAACTTGTTTATCCAAAGTCGCCGCCCTGGTTCTTTCTTAGCCTCTACTGTACATACATTATACCTGGACACAGTTCTATAAATCATAAATTGACTACCTTGGGAATCATCAATAATCTGTACTGTATATGTGGAGAAATTGAAGATTGGGACCATTTTCTTTTTAACTGTCCAATTTATGACTGTCTTCGAGGAACACTATACCTGTTCATTTCTGACGAACAATACTACAAATTACTAACGGAATACGCACAGAACCTCTTTGCTAGACGCAGGACTCTACAACCAACTCAAGCTAGGGATACATATCCGTGAGGGACTTGCTCAAATCGGAAATAAAAATTCTCTACTTGACCGTTTTATCAACATTGATTTGCTAACCCTGGAACATCCAGGGTAGGATTATCTGCTAACTCAACATGGTTGGGTAGGATTATCTGCTAACTCAACATGGTTGGGTAGGCTCCAGTGGTCTTGACAACTCCACCGCCAAATATAGGCCACACTCAGCACTCTCGCTGCGTGGCTTTTCTATCCTTCTGGGGTTATCCCCTCCCCTTTTCGCCTGGTGGGGCATACGCTCCGCTGTCAACTTAGGGGATGCCTTCACCTACACCCCTTACTCTTTCACCCCATATCTTCTTCTGTGCACCCTGTACTGCTGCACTCTACCTTATTTTTTTAACTTTTTATTATTATTTATTTTTAAAATTGGTCTCCGTTTAGGAAGCTCAGGCGACCCTGACGGAGACCTGCCAGAGAATAATCGGCAGCCTGGCTACCTCCTAGTGGTGTGTGCGGGCAACGTGGAGTTCCATCAGGGGCCCTGCGGCCAAACTTCAGGACACACAATAGAACCCAACATAATACAGTACTAGGCATTCAACACAACACTTTTCTGGCATTTAAAGTGTTCAATATTTCTTCACAGCGTACATATCAAAGCATACTCTTCAAAGCAACTTAAAAAACCTGGACAGCCTAAGTCGCTTTTTTCCAGCAAATACAAGAGAACTCTTCAATCAACTAAGAATTGAACCGGAAAAGCTCTGTAACGAAAAAGCCTACAGATTGCAAGTCTTTGCCCACTCCTATCGTCTCCTGTAACTAGTGCACAGCCACTCGGCTCAAAAAAACTGTATATTCTCGGTACTCTAGATGCCAACCTAAGATGACGTCAAATTTTTAAATATTCAATGATCAAAGATGCGAAAAATGTAAATATTCTATGATGTTCAAAGATGCCAAAAATGTAAATATTCTATGATGTTCAAAGATGCCAGAAATGTAAATATTCTATTATAAAATCATAATTACTCATGTATTCCAAAATTCTGTATTCAACCTTTCAGGGTGAACGTCCCATGAACTTTGTAACCTTTTGCTCATGGGTCCGCTTCACACCTTAGAATGTAACTCTCACCCTTCTAACCAATGGCTGTCCCAGGGGTGTCTCTTCAACAGAGAAATAAATTAATAATAATAATAATAATAATAATAATAATAATAATAATAATAATGTGGCGCAGATGTGGGAAACCACAGGTGGCGCCCGACACTAACACTGTGCACACTATGCCTTATTCAGATTATAAACTGTGAAGTTTATAATCAAGAGAGACAATGTGTTTGTCAAAGAATTCCCACACTGACGGAAGAAAATGTATCGATCCTGGTAGACAGTCCCGAGAATTTTGCAGCTTTCTAGAACTTCTCTGTGGCTGTGTGTCAAAAGCGACTACAGGTGAGGGTTTCGGTTTTAGAGCAAAGATAAAATGTTAGAACTGAACAGTTCCTTTATCGATTTGAGACCAAGAAGATTCTTAGTAAATTGATCTGTTATATGATTTTGTTGAAAATGTTGATCTAACCAAGTTGTTAGTGCTGGGTTTGTTTTAATCTTCTTGGGGGTTCCTACAACGTAGATATTCAAATTGTAGCCGCCACCTATGTAAAAGGAAGCGAAAATGCGAAAATATCCTCATTTCATGAGATTTTCATGACTAGATATAGCTGGATAGAATGGTTTTCTTTCCTGAAGAAACATTTTATAACCTGAATGTGTTTACTTACGCTAGTCTATACAGTGATTGAGAAACAAACACCAAATGGCTGCCCACTGGGGCTTGCATAAAACCGAGAAATTTCAAAACCGAGTTTAACCGAAGTTTACTCTTAAAACTGGTTTTAAAACTGATTTTCTCGGATTTAAGGAAAATAATTAAAAGCTTATAACGCAGGTATTTATTTTATCTTGGGTAGATTGTACAAATCGTAATCAAATCTTTTAAACAAAATCTATCACCTCTCATAGTAAAAAAAATAAAAAAAATTAAAATGCTCCAAAAAAGTAACCAGCTTGAGATTATACAAAATTACAAATTGTATTCAAATCCTTTGAATAAAAACTATCTTCTCGTATAGTAAACAAAAAAATAATAAGCCCTATAATAATAAATAAATAAAAATAATGTGAAAAAAAAAACAGCTTGGGGAAATTACTTTACTATTTATTGCTCAGCTTTTTTTTGAAAATGATCCTTTAAAAAACACAGTATATTAAGCATTTTTCCTGAATAGACTTGACCTTATTTTTGTGTTAAAGAGACCAGTGATCGAAAACACTCTCTCAGATTGGACACTTGTTGGTTTAATGGTCAGCAGTGCTCTATAAACTTTCTCCAGCTTTTCACTTCTACTGCTAGTTGCCTCCAAAATTTTAAATTCTTTGCTGATTTCCAATTCACTCGGATATTTTGAAGGCTCTTCAGTTAATCTCTTTATTACACTATCATACTCTCGCATGAGTGTATCTCCAACATCGGAACTAGCCGAGTCTTTGTTTTCTTCTAAAAGAACAGTTTGTTTATTTTCAGTTTCTTCATTCAACGCTATCAGAGATTAATAATTTATCATAGATTATTATCAGAGATTTATATCAGAGATCTGATAGTTTATCAGAGATTTATCAGAGA
Organism: Mastigoproctus giganteus; assembly: GCF_048544385.1. Classification (NCBI taxonomy): domain Eukaryota; kingdom Metazoa; phylum Arthropoda; class Arachnida; order Uropygi; family Thelyphonidae; genus Mastigoproctus; species Mastigoproctus giganteus. The sequence goes on along the minus strand of NC_143581.1, from coordinate 151,639,325 downwards.
TTATTTGCAAAACATTCCGAAGGAATGTTTTGCAAATACTGTAATCTCTGATAAATCTCTTCAGCATGCTTTTTCAAAACTTGCTTACTTGGAAAATCAAAAGTTCTTGAACCCGAATCTTCTTTCCTAAACTTTTTGGGATTATGTAGATAGCTCAGCAAAGCTACAGTTTGGCAATTTCATGTTGCATTGTAATGCTGCAAAAAGCTTTGGTGAAACTTTAAAGCAAATGGGTTTTCTGCTGTATCAAGCTTAGCAAGCAGAAATTCTGTTGAAGACTCTGCTTTAAGTAAGTCTGTATCTTCTGAGGTTATAGCCTTCGGAATCATTTAAACTGGTCGCAAAGTTTCACATAGCAATTCAAGTGTTTTTCAGTCATCGTCAGACACAGCTTCAGTTGACAGTACTACACATAGAGCATTTGGAATGCAATTTTTCAATTTCAAAAATCTCTCAATCATATAGAATGTGCTATCCCATCTAGTCTTGCAATCTAATATAAGTTTATATTCTTTCCCATTAAATTTTGCTTTAACAAAATTTTGTAATGTCATTTTTTGGTAGGCGATTTTCGAAAAAGCTTGCAAATTTTTCTGACTTTGTTAATAGTTTGTGCAATATTGGCCATTGGATTGAAGAAATAAATGAGCTCACCGGTAAAGTCGGTTTGATAAAGCATGCCTTGCTGTATTTCTTCAACTTCATCATCACTACTTTCTTCATTATTTTCATTTTCTTCATTGTCTTTGGGAGACTCAGAGACTGTGACACCATAATTGATTGCTTTTTCATAAAGTACATCTATAACTGACAGATGTATACAATGGGCTATACATTGTTGATGATTAGGCGTAATTTTCTTGCCAAACTTAATCATCATTGCTGCTCCATCGGTGGTGCAGGCAATAATAAACTCATCCAAGTTCAAACCAAATTCCTTCATGTGTCCATTCACAATTTGCTCAGTTCTTCTGCTATCAGGTGAACCATTAATCTCAATAAGACCTAACGACTAATGATTTTGAATGCACATTTATATTCATATACCTTTTATTTTGTATAGACATATATTCGTCTAGAGTCAATGAATACCGTGCACGCAAAACCAATGAATTTTTGAAACGCTGAATGAGTTCTTCTTTCTTAGTTTTATAATAATTCAGAACCATATTTTTAATTCCATTCACTGAGGCTGGTGGTAATTTATCGTATTTATTTCTCTGAAGGTGAAGGCTTGATTGTATAAACTCACTCTTGGCAATTGAATTAAAAGAAAATCCATCTAAAGCAGCTAATTTTGAAATCTCTTCTTCCATAGATTTTTTAACGATAAATTTTCGAATGTTCTTACCATTTTTACAGGAGGTTCACTGTTATCTTGTTTAATGTCAATCTGATGCATTTTCTTTAAATGCAACATCAAAGATGATGTAGATCCTCCAGACAACTTCATTATCTTCTGACATTTCGAACATTGTGCTTCATCTTTGCTTTTTCGAGCAAAATAATTCCATACATTTGATTTCATCTTAGACATATTAAGAGTAATAAATATTAATTAGTAGGAATTTATATCACCGACAATTTTAAATAAAAATATTGAAGATAACAAAGGCACAATACTATGCGTCACTCCCGCAAGCACTGAATGAAGAGTCTAAACGAGGCAAGTTTCAAAATTTTCACGAAAGAAATTTTTTATTTATTTACTTGCATTTTTCCCCCCCAATTAAATCTATTGTATTTTTAAAATTACATAAAAGCTAAATTTGGTGAAGCTGCTTTTTGGAGAACATTTGATCGCAAATTTAATAGGAATAAAGAAGCAAAAAACTCTCTACGATCGAAACTTGATGCAATGTTCAGCGAATCTGTTTCTAGTGGGTAACCAACAATAAGGCGCGTTCCATAACTTGCCTGGCGAACAAGATAGATGGAAAGGAGAAATGTTGAGCATTTTCTTTTACGCTATCGCTCCGACTCACTCAGTCGTAAATGAGTTCACCTGCATCGTGCCATGATACAGGTGGGAAGATAAAACGTACCCCTCTTAGATTTGGGCCACTTTGCCCATGAGATTCGTGCCTGAATAAAATAAAATAAAATAAAAAAAAACATGTTTAAAACATAAAGCAGTTGAATGATCTAGACAAACGAACAAACAAAAGAAAATGTGCGTAACAAAAAACTATATTCGAGGGCTAACTAAGAAAATATTCGAATCCGGTTTTAGAAGCTCGGTTTCGGTTTTAACAACTCAATATGAAAACCGATTTAACCGGTTTTATAAAACCGGTTTGCAAGCCCTACTGCCTACATAGTAGGATTCACAATGAAGGACATTGAAAGCACCGTATACTGGTATTAATGTCCAAAAAGTAAATAGAAGCAAAGTTGTTTCATAGTATATTTAACTGGATGTTCCACTGAGTTTCATCAAAGTGGTTCCCATGAAATCAAAATGGATGCTTTACTAGTGGCGTCATCTACTTATTTCAGTCAGTGGCTTAGATATAAGATTAATGTTGATGTGATTCTTGGAAAGGATCTATTTGTGAATGATGATACAACATGGAAACTACCTTGGGATACACAAAATGGACACTACCTTGGGATACACAAAATGGACACTACCTTGGGATACACAAAATGGAGGCCTTGACATCTACATGAAAAATTCAGAATATTGTTTAAATAAAAGAAAAGGTGCACTGGTTGCCGTAGTTTGTGAAAATTTGGTGTTCATTGCATAATTTGGTTTCAAGATATGAAAGTTGCAAATTTGAGCTAGTTTTTGGCAGTAAGGATGACCTCAATATCTCCGCTCCCACTGTACAGACTCATACATTGGTATACAGGTTGACCAGTCAAATACTTCTTTTAGTGGCGCCTCCCTAGTCAGGTGGGAAGGAGCAGCAGTTCGTAACACACGCTTCTTGATTAGATCGGTGTTCGAGCCCGTCACCGCAAAATACGGAGGATGCGGAAAGGTCAGGGAATGACCACCGCATATTCCCGGAGTAATATGGCCTTAGTTGCTAATGCTCCTAAAAAAAAAAAAATAATAATAACTTCTTTTAGTAATTTTTGCAGCGCCCCTATCTATTAGAACATAAGAATTTAACTATAAGAACAGAAGAATAAAAATTCAATATTGAAAAATCCTAAATTTGCCTTCAACTTTTCATCCCGGGAGATACACAGACCAAGATGTATAAAAATGAGGAAAATGGATCTTTTAATGATTCTGTTGCCTGTTTTTCGCAGGAATTGGATACTTAAACCAGAAATTGACTAATACAACAAGAGACATTACATAATTTTGGCTTTTTAACTGCATTTTCCATTATGCTGTTAAACTCATGTGACTTGGTGACATTATGCCTAGGTTAAATTCTAATAGAATAATTATTAGTGCACAGTTAATTGGTCTACTTAATTTGCTGAATGCAGATCTATTGGGTCTGGACCAAGGACAATTCAAGCAGTGGAAATGTTCTCATTGCGAGCATCCATTTATTTTATTAATGATGACCATTATGAAGGTAAAATAGATTGACGTTGACAGAAGATTGGTAGCCTTGGTTGAAAAGGGACAAGATCTACCGTTTTCCTATTTTGGGGGACAGTCTCATGGTGGCTGTCGCTCCTATAATTCCTGTTGAGGACCAAACTAAAATTTCTTTTGTGGATGAAATTCTTCCTTACAAGCAAAAAATCTTATTAAATAATCAAGTTTATAAGTGATTTAATCTGCAGTTAATGTGAAGAGCAAATGAAAGTAGAGAAATTGAAGTTAGGCGGTGGCAAAGCTCTCATGGTGAACATCCATTGCAAACTTATGGGAGACAAAGAAGACTAGGTTTTCTTCCTTTGGTTGCTGTTGAAGTGAAGAAGGTTCACCAGTTACAACAAGGGACGACGGTCTCATCTCATCATGACTGGTCGTTTCCTTGTGTCCTTTAAGTTACTATTAAGAAAAATTAAATTATAGTGTCATTATCATAATTTGTAAGCAGGAGTATTAGAGTATTAATGTGGGGAACTTGAGAGAATACAATTGTACATAATGTAAATAAATAATAAAAATATAATATGCCAATTAATAATTGCTTATAAGATGTAAATAGCGAATCCGTAAATTCAGTAGCTATCACGGGAGGTGATATGTAAAAGTTAAAATTAAGTTGTCTGGGAAATGTTAAGTTGTTAAGTTGACTATTAAATATTAATTTTAATTAAATGTAAATACTAAGTCGTCCACTAGCCGTTTTTTTTTTTTTTTTTTTTGCTGGTTCCTTGGTTTGGGCAACCATGGAGCGGGATTACTGGCACCCACCGGTATTGCACTACTTCCGGTGGGTGCGAGATTTGTGCCTTCTAGCACACGACAGATAGTTGTAGACTCTGGCCCGGTTCTTCGTGTCTTGGGAGGGACACCAGGCAGCAGCTGCTCCCTGGTGGCGAAGAGGCCTGCCGCTTTGTAGAGATACTACACATTCGCAAAGTTTCAAGGTGGAATTGGGCTTATGCCCGGGAGCCACCCTGTTTTTAGAGAACACATTTACACACACGAGTGTTCAATGTTATGTAGAGTTTCTAAATATATGTACTATTTTTATATATAAAATCATGTGTATACTTTGATTTACAGAGCTTTAAATATATGTAGATACAGTATATAAAATCATGTATATATTTTGATGTACGTAATCTTGAGACTGTATATTGTGTGTAATTAATAAATGAAATGAATGAATGAAATGCCTTATTCAGAGTCATTTCAGTCACTTAAATCTTTCATCTTGATCATTCTCGTACGGAATTTCCCCACACAACGTCCTCTTTCTCTACTGCCGAACTGCTTTATATCGCATGGTGCGAATACGTAATAGCTGTTACTAAAGAAGCACTCCATTTCATTAAATGGATAGGTACACTACCCTTTTCATGAAACGCGTAGGTACTTTATTAGGTACACCCATTTCATGAAATGAAGGTTTTAACTCTTTTCACTTTTCAATTTTTCCTTCATAATGGTCATCACACAAAGCATTTTCAATAGGCACTCGATTTTGGAAACAGACCCAAATCTGTAAGCTGCCATTGGCGTATCGACTTTTTCGGATTTCTCTATTCAGAATTCTCTCCATAATTTAAATTCTCCATGAAGTACCTCTGTAGTGGATGGTAAATCGGATTAATATGTTTTTGCTGCATCCAGTATCTGTTCATCTGTTGTGTCCGAATCAAAATAATATTTGGGAATTATTTTTCTCAATTTTGAAATAGCTTTGGTATTATCTTTGGAAAATCGTGAATCTAACTCTGAAATAAGATAGTCAAGATAAGGTAAAAATGTGTTCACTCGAAAATAGTCTATCAGATCGGCCAAATTATCTCGGTTTTGTTGCACATTTCTGACTCTTCGAATTTTTATTTCCACATCAAATTTTTCGGCAATACTCTTGGTCTTGTCAAATATAATTCTAAATTCAGTTTCTGAATTTTCTCTTATTATATTTAATGCCGATTTAGCAATTTCTACCATTTCAATTACCTTACAGAGGTCGACATTAATCCTTTGCAGTTGAATTGAAAGTGGTAGTGTTATGGCTAAAAACGTTGTCAAAATTTTTAAGAACAGCAAAAACTCAAATTTGCAAATTGCTGCGGACAGCGACTGGGCATTGCTTGGTGCATGAGTACTGGCACTATTGGCGCTACTTATATCATCCATTAGAGAAACTACTGCAGGCAGTATTTCGAAAAAAATGTAGAATTCAGTCATGCCGCTCAACCCAACGAGTTTCGCAAACTTCCTGGCCTTTACTGCTACCTGAGACGATAAAAGTGCTGTTATTTTCGCCATTAACAGTTGGGTTCTTGAGGCAGATTCTCTTAAAAAAATTGTTAACGTTTGTAATTATGCCGACTGTATTGAAAATACTAGGTACCGTACTTGCTTTTTTTAAAGCTAAATTCAGCCTGAGATTGGCACAATGTTTGCAAATAGCGAGAGGCTGTATTTTCAGAATTCTTGTACTCCTCTCACTCCTCCACTCATGTTAGCGCCACCATCGTATCCTTGTTCACGGAGGAATGCAATATCCAAATTTGATCTTTCCAAAATGTCAATTATAGTGCCACTCAAACCTTCACCAGTCAAGTTCGTAACTTTGGTAAACCCAAGAAATTTTTCTTCTATAGTGCACTTTCTGTGTCGAAATACCAAACGCGGAATGAAAGCTGTTCGGAAATGCTAACATCGTTTGTTTCGTCAGCGAAGATACTATAAAACTTCGAAATTTAAACTTTTTCAACAATTTTACTTTGTATGATTTCTCCGCAGCATTTATTTTGGGTTGTTTTATTAATAAAAGTAGAATTTTTTTTCAGCAGTCCGCAAATGATTCTCAAGGATCTTGTCACCGGCATCGACACGAAATCTTAATAATGTCTTGAAATTCCCTTTCGTTTTCAACTTATCATCGTTGTCTTCGTCCTTGTCTACGGAAATGGACCCATTATCTCTATGACCCCTCAAAGTGACATTTTGCGTTCCGAAAAATATTATAGTTTTAATGATCGGCATTAATTTTTGTCCATTGCTTTCTATTTTTCGTTTGTTAGCACTATCTATTACTGCTTCTATACTTAATGTTTTACCATCCATGACGTCAATAAATGGTGAGACCTCACTACGTTGTTCTTAAGGTATTCATTTTTCTCATGAACTTTGAAATCATTCTTGGCATTTTTGTATAATGATAAAGTTCTATCACCAACTTTCCCAGTTTCACACGACTACGACCTCCCTAAAAAGTTTGCTACTGTAGTGTTTATCTTGCAATTATTCTTTAGAATTTTTATTGCTTGACGTTATCAACGTCAAGGTTAGTGAGATAGTGGATGTACCCGCTGGACCAAGGTGGATTGGTGGAACAGCATCCGTGAATCAAATTTTGGAGGTATGGAGGTTTTTCGATTATTTTTGAGATTGTCGGGGCAACTGAAATAGTTTGTAGCTGATGTTTCCCTGTAAGTGTCCGATCTTCGGAATGAGACTGATTTTGTAGTTCTCCAAATACTAGGCAAGTATGTTTGACTGATGCATCTCTTGATAATGAGCACCAGAGGAGCAGTGATGTAAGCACTAGTAGCCTTGATAACAAAGGCTGGAATACCGTCTGGGCCGGACGTGTCTTGTTTCAGAGAATTTATTATTTGTTGAATAATAATTTGTTGAGTAGTGACTGATTTTTCATCAGGCAGAAAGTTTTGTGGCTGAGTAGATGAGGTTGTGATAAGCTCAAGAATCTGATTGCCTCTGCTACTTGGAGTTAGTCCTATAAATTCAAAGATCGGAGAGAGTATTTTCCAAGAGATGTGTGTTTTGAATTTGGGGAAGGGTAGACTGAAGTCGCCCGAAATTATTACATTGCTTCCCTCCTTTATGCATCGAAGTGATCCAAATAAGGATTTTATTGATGGTGTCTACAGCTGGACGGGGTGGGCAGTAGATATTGAAGATCTCCAGAGCAGAGCCACTGGCATTCCCAATAACGGCGATAACTTCAGTTGAAGCTGAATTCGAATTGGAGCTTCAATTTGATTTGGAGCTGACTGATTGCTTGGTGGTGTGACTTTTCCAAATGAAAGACTGCAGATTCTCCTCCTTTGTGAGATTTACGTGAAGTTAGTAATGGAGAGTAGTTGAGTTGTTATGAGAGAAGAAGAAAGTCCTCTAGCGCATAATTTTTCCAAGTTTCGACAAGAAAGATGATAAAATTGGCTGCACCAATCACCATTGCCAGTAGGGTAGTAGGGCACTTATATTTGAGGCTTCGTACATTCTGTACGTAGAGGTTGAGTGTCGAGATTAGTGCAGAGATTGACATCTTGGGTTCCACATTTTGGTGCATATTAGAGGATAGAGAATGTGCTGATATTGGCTGGTGAGTTTGCAGCTATGCATCTAAGGGGTTAGCTGGTCCTGGAAAAGTAAATGTTGTGCTGGCTGTCTTGGGGCCCATAGCATAGCATGACAACATCTCTGCTGGCCAGAGGTCAGGACTGAAGTATCGTTGGATATCTCTGGTGGAAATTTCAATCCGGAATGAGGCATAATTGGGTGCTTGGTTTTAATTTTAATAGGTTTTCCTGATATATTTAATTCTTAGTACAGTAGCTCATTTTGACTTTCAGTAGTTTCTGGTTCAAGGCGACTTATAAATATGCTACCTGTGTTGTTCCTGGGTGCGTTTCCTTTGTAGATTTTTACATGACTGGGCTGACTGCTGGTTCCGATAATGCTAACTTGCCTGTTAGCTTTGCGCTTTCTGCTATTTACACATTTTTTGGGGATGTTGCTAGCGGGATTTTGTGACTGTATATCGCTTTGCTGATGAAGTAGGGCTTGGTGATGTATAGGATAGATATCACTGTGGAAGGGGAAGGAGGAGAGTTTAAATGGGGTTTAAACTCTCCTCCTTCCCCAGGGAACTGTATTCTGACTGAAGTTCAAAATAATATAATATAATATAACAAATATAATAAAATAATATAACAAATAACATCTAACGTGAGCAAATAAAGCACATAAAAATATATAGTGAGACAGCTAAAGGTAGAGACATAAAAACACGTACGCATCCTAATATATGCATATACATACAAACAAATAATAATTTAAAATAAATTTAATTCTTCAGCAAAGTACAGTTCATGAGAGATTCCATTCTGAAGGAGATAATCAGGAAACTTCTACAGTTGTATGTGGTGGTACATGTCTTGTATCTTCTCAGATCTGTATTCTTTCCCATCACAGAACTTGTGGGGATCAATCTTCAGGGTGTTGTACGTTTGGAGGATGTTAGACGGAAAACATCTTCTAAGCATAGTTAAATTCTGTAATAAGCTTCTTAGGGGAACCCATGCACTATTGCAAGCGACGCGGGAAAGCCTAGAGCCTACAACAAGATTATGGACATTTGGGGCGTCAAAGCGATCAGTGAGGAGTTGACAGAGATTGCGCAGATTTCCCGCAATGAGCAACTGATTCCAAGAAGTGCAACCAAAGTTAGCATACATGATTGATCTCGAGATGGTGAAAGGGTGGCCATTAACACGGTTCAACCACCTTAAAATCCATTACTCGATACCCATGAATTTTTTGATGTTAGTGAGGGAAGCAAAGGACCAGATCGTCGAGGCATACATGGGAATTGGAACAAGACATGTTTGTATGTAGTGAATGAAAGTTTTTGTTTGTTTACTCCAGCAAGTTCCTGTCTTATCGCCCACAATGCTGATAGAGTTTTTGCTTTAGTGTTGGCGAAGTGCTGTTGGAAGGTCAGGACTTCATCCCAGGTGAACCCTAGATCAGTATGATGAGAGACCTTTTGGACCCTAATACCATTGATGTAGATGTCTATGTTCATCTTCTTCTTCAGGTTGATGAAAGACATTTGTGCTGACTTGGTCGGATTTATGGATAGGCCAATATTCTCATGATAATGGTCAAATTCTTCTATTAGGGCAGTGGCATGGGCGTTGATTGCGTCAGATTTGTCACCGTGTTTCGACTACATGAAGAGTTTTATATCATCTGCGTAAGAGCTGCAGTCAGAATGCGCAGAGAGGGTCCAAAGCGGCAGCAAAAAATAGTGCAGGAAGGACGCCCCTTTGGGGGACTCCTCTGTAGAGGACGTGGTTCGATTGGAAGGTTTTATGTTCAACTCTCAAATGCCTTTGTTTGAGAATAGAAACGATGACTTTTAATAGGCCTCCCTGTATTATGAAATGCCTTTCAAGTATTGTCATCAAGGAATGATTGAGACATTATCGAAAGCAGCTTTAATGTCTAAAAATACTATATCAATCTGTTCTTTGGCGTTCAGAGTCGTTTGGATCCGAAATAGGGTGTCCATTAAATTCGTCACAGTTGATCTCTTTGGAATTACAGTGTGTAAATATGGTGGTCTTTTCCGAAAAAAATGCATAACAAGAATTGGCAGCAGAGTCTTCTCGAACAATTTTAATAAATTGCAGCTTATAGAGATGGGGCGAAAATCCTTGTTTTTCGGATGTTTAACTTTAGGCACGGGTTTTACAATATAATGTTTCCATATTTCAGGGATAACTCGAGTGTGTAGGGTTTCTCTAAATATGTGTAGCAAGACCTCAATGATGAATGGACTGCTTACTTTCATGATGAAGAGGGGAAACATATCGGGGCCAGAAGTGGATTTATTTGGGAGACTATTTAATGCCTGAATTACATTTTCTTTGGTTATGGTTATTTCTGTTAGTACAGGTCTGACATCAAGATTGGATCCGGATGGAGTCTTGTTATTCATATAATTTACCAGCCAACTGGTATTGTCTGGTGCGAGAGAGTTATACTTTAAATTAGGTTCTGGAGAGATTCTGAAGTTACTGTTTGCCCATTCCCTAAATAAGGTTTCATCCATGGTGAAGTTGGTATTCTTGTTGTTATTGATTCTTTTAGGCTGTTTAAGCTTTTTAGAAATAGCAAAGTTGTACTCTTGGCATTTATGCTTTAAGAAACAGGCCCGTTCTTTTTTGTAAGCGATGTAGTCTTCAGGGGTTCTGGTTTTCTGCCATTTTCTTTAAGCCTTTTGTTTTCTTACAAACACTACCTTGATATCGATGTTGAACCACCAGTTAGACCGATGTGAGATCCGAATCTCCTTAGATGCACCAACACAAGCTATTTGAAATAATTCTTCAGCCAGGATGGAAGCGGCTTCAGGCCCTGACTTTTCTAACAGACAGTTCCATTTATACGTAGTGAGGCGATGGAGAATTATTTCTTGCTTCATGAACTTGTTTGAAAAGACTCTTCTCGTATGCAGCGGGCCACATCCTTCAACCGAGGTATTAGAGAGGTCGGAGTGGGCATAAAATTCACAATCTAACGGTGAATGAACTGATTTGAAGAAGAAGGTTGGTTTGATAACTTCTGCATGAGGTATGTTGTGAAAAATGAGGTCGAGCTGCTGATTTCAGCGAGTTGGGGAGTTTGAAGAGGATGAAGGCCGAGAATATGTAACATATTTTCCAGAGAAGACCGAGCCGTTGAGTACCTTGGCAGGGGCATGTTGAAGTCCCCTACGAGAATAGTTGGGACGTTTGGTTGGAGATTGGTAGTAATCCAGGCTCCTAGTTCCATTCTAACTTCTAGAGTGTGTTCTGGAGGGAGGTAGACAGCGCAAACCTGTATTCTAATTTCATCGAGGTCAAGGATTACAGAGATGGCTTCAAAATTTTCGGAACTACTTGAGTTGGTCTTATGGCGAGAAAAGGAATTTTTATAGATGATTGCAACTCCACCACCCCGGCGAATGGCCCGTCCATTAGCTTGAGCAGCATAGTTCAAAGGGAGGCAAAGAGTGTCAATACATCTATTGTGGTTCAGCCAGGTCTCCATTAAACAAATAATATCGTACTCTGCAGTAAGGAGATTATACTAAAGTGTATGGAGTTTGCAACTTATGCCTCTTATATTATGAACGTAGCATCTGATAGTTACAGATGCGGGTGTGAATGGGACACTCTGTAGTTGCTATGTCTGAGTATTATTATGTCCCCTCTGGAGCACGCTAGCTTTTCTGTCTTCAAAAGGTTTGAGTAGGGTATTTTGTGGCCATGGGTCCAAGCTTATTAGCGGTTTTCAGGGATCGGCTGGCTTTGAGACAATGAAAGAAGCATAAGAAGCGTGCCGTGTACGTAGGTGTCTAACATCTACTTTGATGGAGTATTCCTTCCAATACATTTCTGTGATTGCCTGAATAGTGGTTTTTGGATTTAATCTTGACACAAAGATTTGGTCCCTAGTCAATACAGCCGTTATATTGTAGTTATATGCTAGGCAAGTCTTTCGTTGATTGGATTTCGGATGATGTCTTGTGATACCCTTTTCATTGATGTTTGTTAGAGATGGAGGGAAATACGACACAGCGCTGGGATTAAGAGGTTGATTCTCTTCATGGGTGCCGTTTTGGTTGTCTCTACCCTTGGGTCGGACGCCAGTTGGGCTGATAGCGGTAACGTCGCCATAAGGCCGCCAAAACGATTGTTTTTGTTGTGGCGGATTTAGGGAGCGGCCGACAATCTCATTGACTGTATCCACTGAATTAGTACCAGCAAGTGTTACACCTCTTATCTTCTGAGTATCCTTTTTCAATGTATTCTCTGTTGTCTTTTTTACTGTATGAATTTCAGATGAGGGGTTTTTGTGCGTTGCGGTGCAGCTCTGGGAGGAAACGGTTGTACTGTTTTACGGATGCTTATCGATTTTTTCCTGTTCGAAGGTGACAAAACATTCTTCAGCTTGCGGTATGCGTCCACTTGTTGATGAGATCATCACTGGGAACTGTTTGTTACACGTAGATACTGGGACTCTCTTTGGCTCTAGTGTGATACTATCAATGACCCGTTGTCGGGTTTCTGTTGAAATCGCGTCTGAATCATGATATTCATTATCCCGTTGTTTGTACTTGCCATATGCTGTACTTTCAGGTCTCAGTGTGTGTGTGTGTGTTCTGATAAATGGAGATTCATGATGAATTGCTTGAGGATGAATAGCTCTTGAGAGATTTCTGTATTTGGCGCTCGAAGTATTTGGTTTTCGTCAATAAAAACCGCTAGATTTTCTTGAACGTTCTTCAGATTGAAAGCTATACTTTCTATTGTTGCTGAGAGTTGTTCAGGGGCTTTTCTTGTGTTCTGAAAATCTGTACTTGCTATTAGCAGTGCATGACTACTTTGAGCATTGCTTAAACTTTCAGTTTGCACTCTTTTATTGAGAGAACGTGTGCTGATTTCTTGATTGTCAGAGGCCGGATAGGACTCTAGATCTAAGTAATCTTGAGTGCCCAGAGGAAATTGTATAAAAGTATTATTATTATCATACAGCGATTCATTTGTTTCTTCATTCATTTTTGAAGCTATTTGTAACTTGTGGTCACTATCAGGAGTATCGGCATCGATATCCGTTAGAGTTTCAGGATGTTTATTTTGTGGTTCTCGAATGCGAGCTTCATATGGCGCCTTACAGGAAGTTATTTGTTTCGTATTTTTTTTACACTGATCGCAAATAAATAGCCGTCTTTTAGCTTTGGGCAATTTAGTAAGGTTTATTTTGGTACAAGAATTACAGATCAGCCCGAGGCATTTAATGCATTTAATAATCGTTTCTTTATTATTTCCACAAATTTTACATTTTCATTGGAGTGTCTTCCTTGCCCATCTTTCTAGCTTCGTGTGGTCCGTCTGGGCGGGAGGGGATTCATCATGGTGGATTTACAGAACATGCTGATCCAACTACTAGCTCTTGCAGGGCTGTGCTTAGAAATTCATAATAGTTGCCAGTATTCAACTAGTTTGAGAGCAGTCATGGTCTAACTTGTCGTCGAACAACCCCAGCCCATGTGATAAGGCACTTGTTTTTCTTAACGTAACCTTTAAGGGTGTGATATAATTCTTATTAATTCTTTTTAATTCTTATACAAAGTCATATGAATCACTTCCGTTATGAATCTTCTTCGTAGGTGGCGCATAGGCGTTTATTCATTTTCTAATTGTTTTGCAAGCTTTCTTATTAAAAAAGGTGGTTCAGCATTCATTTTGTAATTTTATCTATTCAGAATTATTTGCCATTCTTTTCGAATAACCACTTAGCATGCATGTGTTTATTATTAGCTGTGTTTGTGGATTAATTATTACTGATTTGTCATAGCCGTTTATATTTAAAGGTTTAATTTACCGATTCCCTACCCGTCTCAGGTAAATGATTTGAAGTTTAACTTGGAACTTTAGTTTCATATTTATTTTTGTTAGCAGCGTGAAATAATCATTGTGACTGAGCAATAATTTGTTTTCTTTTTCATTCTTATTAGCTACAGTATTTCTATGGTACAAATGTAAAGGATTCATCCTCCATAAAAGTTACGACGTCACCACTCTTCAGGTGCAACCTTCGTCGCCGTTAAACTTATGTACAGAAAAGGTAAATATAGATAAATATGTATAAATATAATCATAAATAAACATTTCGTGGGTTAGACGTACTTATAACTTACACATATGGGAGAATAATAGGCATATACAGTACCAAATTTTGTTTTTCCTGTATTCTAGAGAAAAACGCCAGAATCTGGTTGTTTCTCCTCATTCTTGGAGCTGTTTACCCTTCTCCCCTCGTAAAGTTGCTACTATTCCGCCGGTTCCTTAAAGTCAGAGGGCAGCAACACAATGCTTTTTTTTTATATATATATTTCGCCTTTGACAACGAATACTGTCTAGTTTTGTATACTATAATACATATGGGCATGAATGACGATAAATTCATCAACGACATCAAATTTTGACTTGATTCCATTAAACTGAAAGATTTTTGAAGAATAATATAAAATTGCGAAACCTTCATCGAAATGCTCTGTTACATTTTAATAAACTCTGGCAAGAGTTGAAACAGACATTGATCCTACAAGAAATTAAGGTAATATTTAAAACAACTCATAAAGTTAGGACAAAGTTATAAAAGTAGTGTTAAAATCTAATGATCGTTGTATCATAGCGTTTCATTGTCTGTCAAGGTTAAAAGGGAGTCGCCTTCTTTCGATGAAGAAAGAATACCATTACTGCGGGGCAGCTAATATTTTTACATACTTCAGCGTATGTACAAGTATTAGCCGCCACCAAAATAGATAAAATTTATAGTTCACAACGAAGAAACTTGCTTCGTCTCGCATTATGTAATTTTACGCCGCATCTGATTTGAGAGATAATTAAGCAGCGTATTCATTTTTGTTCTGCTTCTGAATACAACTGGAAACAATTTAACTTAAATTAAACATGGGATATTGAACTTCCCTTTAATAAATCTGGAAGCTGCTGCACAGAAGTACCTACCTTGTGATAATAATAATAATTTATTTATTCCTATTTTGTGTTACACTTTTTTGGGAGATAACAGCAAAAAGGGAGGGAGAACACATGGCTTTTTAGGGGGTGTTCCCTTAAAAAATTATGAATATACAAATATACAATTGAAAAATGTACAGTTTTGAAATTGTACAGGTAATGTTCAACAGGAAAAGACAAATAAAATGGAGTTTTTTCGTACATTTCTTTACAGAAGACTTCAAAAAGCATCACTACTTATAACATTATTGTGAACATTTTTACAATTAAATGAGGAGAGAAAACAAAAATGATGAGACACATGCACAGAAATTTACAAACTATTTGCCAACTGCCTCCTTTAACATTTGTACATTATTTCCATGTTGGTGTTTTTAAAATCCAGGAGTTGAGTGGAAGGTAATTTGAATCAGACATCTCTGGTGATGTGTTCGATTAGTAGTTTCTTGAATTGATTTAGTGAAGTGACATTTTTGATTTTTGCAGGAAGTTTGTTTTTGTTCCAGGTTTTTAGCACCTCTGTATTTTATGCTTTTCTGACCTATGACTTTTCTGAAAAAGCGGAATCTTCAGGTTGGCTTCATTTCTTAGATTGTATGATATTTCTTCTTCGTCTGTGGTTATGAAAAAGGATCGGAAGAGAGGGGGAAAGTCTGCTGTCTTCATAGCATTGTAAACAAGGATCGCCTCTGCTTTCTGCAATAGCTGGTAGATGCTTAGGAATCTCACTTCATTGTATCTCGAACTAACCGATGCGTTCCAGGGAAGGCCCAAAATTGAACGAACGCATCGATTGAAAATGGAGTTGATTCTCGCGAGGTTTCCTTGGCTGGTGGTACCCCATGAGATGATTCCATAGGTGAGGTGCGGCCGAATTAAAGAAAGGAATACTTGTCTGAGAAGAGGAGACACCCAGGCAGAGGCCCTGGCGAATATTCCCGCTAGTGACGAAGTTTTCTTTCGTAGGGTTATCATTTGTTTTGCCCAACTTAGCTTATCATCTAGCCAGATTCCGAGAAACTTGGTTTCATTCACCCTATCAAGTTTTTCTTTGTATGTTACGTCTAAATCAATATTTACTTGTTTGTTTTTCGTTCTAAACACCATATATTTTGATTTTTCTGGATTCAGTATAAGCTGATTCTTTTGAAACCAATTATGCATCACAGAAAGCAAGGCAGAGATTTTGAGTTGGAGCTCATTAGGGTCTTTATCTGTGATTAGGATGGAAATATCATCGGCATATGCTACTAGGTGAGAAGATGGAAGAAGAGAGAGAAATTCATTGATGTAAAGAACAAATAGGATAGGTCCAAGAAATGAGCCTTGAGGTACTCCCCTGGAGAAATAACAGATGTCAGAGTATGATTGATTTGTTCTTACGACAAACGGCCGATTGGTAAGGTAGTTTTCAAAGAGAAGGTTAATTTTCCCTCTCAAGCCAAGGTCATTGAGTTTAAGTAGAATAGTATGGTTTATGCAATCAAAAGCTTTAGATATAAAGAAACAGTGTATAGCATAGTGACCCTTTTCAAGACTATCAATGATCCTTGGGCAGAAGTCAACAATTGCAAGATCGGTGGATCTTTTAGAGCGATAAGCATACTGTTGTTGATGGAAGAGCTGATTTTCTTCAAGAAAACCCATTAGTCTGCTATGAAGAATTTTTTCGAGTAATTTTGCAAAAACTGACAGTAGAGCTATTGGGCGAAAGTTGTTGATGGAGTTACAACGGTTTCCCTTTAGAACAGGAATGATTATTGCTTTTTTTGAATTGAGAAGGGAATTTACCAGATTTAAAGAGATTGAATATATACTTCAGTGGCATAAGAATTGAGCTAAGGACCTTTTTCAGCAGAGACGGAGATATTTCATCAAAGCCAGGGGCTCCCTTTTCTTTCAATTTATTCCCTTCTTCTAAACTCTCTTGATCGGAGAGAGGAACGAGAAAAAAAAGAGTTTCTGACTGAGCACTTGGCAGATTCTCTCATTTCATTGTTTCTGAAGTCAAGTTCGTCTTGAAAGAAGGTTATTCACACTTGAATTAAAGTGGTTACAGAAGGCAGTAGCTTTTAGCTCGTCATCTGAAATGAGTACCTCGTTTTCAACTACATCTCCAACATAGCTTCGTGATTTCAGTTTCCTTCCCGGTAATAGTTTGTTCAAACTGTCCATTTTTTCTTGCTTGTTATGATACCTATAAGTTGAGAACTATAGTATTTTCTTTTCTCTGACCGAATGCAGTCAGTGACTTTGTTTCTGTACGTTGTGTATTTAATTTTATTTGCCTCGATTCCTGTTACTCTAGCAATTCTTGCAAAGTTGTCTCTTTTCTTTAACATATTACAAATCTTGTTTGAGATGAACGGGCATATTTACCCTAGTGGCCTTTTGCCTTTTTATTCCCTGGGCTCCTGATATATGACACGTATTTTTCATAGCTATTTAGGATATGCTTAAAAAAGCAGTTCGTTGCAATTTCAGGATCACTTGTAGCAAGCACTCCATCCCACGTTGACTGTTGCAGGTCGCGACAAAGCTGATTGATTGAGTCTGAAGTGATAGATTTGAAAGTATGCATGATCTCTGCTTCATTTATTTCATTTTCGATTACCATTAAGATGGGACGATGATCCGAAATAGTTGTATCAAGTATTGCATACGTGAGAGAGCATTCCCCAATTGCGAAGTCAGGAAGGGAATTGTGGGACTCTCCCATTCTAGTCGGGATATCTCCATCAGTAAGAATAGAGAAACCATTTGAAGTAATGACATCTAGGAGGTCTTGCACCTGAAAGGATGAGCTTTGAAGAATGTTAATATTAAAGTCACCAACCAGTAGAAGGCTTAGGGATTTGCTTGCGAAATGAGATAGTGTTGTCAAGAGTTACAAGGAAGCTGTTAACTGAAGCTGAGGGAGGTCGGTATAGACATCCGATCACCAAAGAGACAATGCGGATAAAAGTGAGTTCACAAGCTTGATCAGGCAGATTTGAGATAGGAAAGGCAGAGCATCGCAGATGCCTATGAACATAAATAGCAACTCCACCACCTTTTGAATCACCTCTGCAACTTTGAAAAGAAAGTAGTCTGGAATTTGGATTGAAACCTCAGGAGAGAACCAGGTTTCAGTAAAAACCATCAGGTCTGGATGCAGATTCCGTGATGTCAGTTGAGCGAGGATTTCCTCATTATGTTTTACAAGACTGCGTGCGTTCATATAGAATACAGTAATTGCATCTTTTGATGCTGCAGTAAGGCAGCATCAAAAGATGCAATCTTTTTATGCAATAGTTTTAGCATAATGCTATGCTAAAACTATTCCGTCTACTCTTACATTCGTTACTGAAAATAATGCTGATCTACCTTCAATGGTGGACGTAGTTACACTTATTTGGAACAGGCATCACCTAGTATAAGTTTTCTAATCAGAACTAACTTTAGTTGAAAACGCTATCCCTAGACGCAAACAAACTTTAATATCAAATATTATTCAAAAGTTATCTGCCCGTAATAATTACAACGTACCAAAATAAGTGAAAATGAAATCATCGCAAGTGAACTTATGGATAAATTAATAGTTCGAATCTGGTGGATAACATGACAAATGTGAAATCTCATGCTTCTATTAGAAATATAAATTGCAAATTAAATGTTTTATTTGTACTCCGGTACATAAGTGAAAAGAATAATTTACAGCTAATAATTTTGGCAGGAGTATAAGCATTATCGTATATAGCAGTTATGTAACCTCGAACCACAGGGGAACCAAAACGCGTATGCGTTTTGGTTCCCCTGTGGCCACTCGTCTACATAAAATAGGCCTACCTTAATCAAGATTGACACCTGAGGTTATTGCTAAAAATCTTAGAGGGTTTTTTTTTATGAGATTCTAAATATTTTGGTTACTATTTTTAGCATATATACATTCTTTTGGCTGTTGAGTGAAAAATATATTCCCATAGTGACGGACTGAAAACACTGGAAAGTATGAACTCTCGATTAAACTATTTATGGAGAAAATTTCGAAATCAGTGAACTCATAGCAATTAGTACATTACCTTATCTTATATCTGTTCACTATTTACTATATCAAAATATTCAGAACGTAAAAAGAATTTTAATTAATCGTTACACATGCAATTCAATAAAGGTCGTTATAACACTGACTTAAATTGACGCGTGGAAACTGTCAATTCACCTCTTCAGCGCCATCGGATCAGGTTTCTGGTAATTATAATATTAGTAGAAAACAACTTTTATCAATAACCGTTTTTCCCCCATTCCTAAAGTTTTGGACTTGACTTTCTTCTACCGTGGAACTCTCATTCTTTAGAGATTATTAAAACTTAGACAATGTGGCTCTTTCGATCCACATTATGCAAAATAATGTGGATCGAAAGATCCACATTGTCTAAGTTTTAATAATGAAATCATGAAGCCTTACATAATAGATGATTTCACCCAAACATACTTAGTCACTTAAATTTGAGTTTCCCACAAAGACATACTAGGCGAAATAAGCTGTTTACGTTCAAATTTTGATCAGAAATGGGGGACAGCGTACCCTTTTAAGATTATTAAATTTAAGAAATCGCAATTAGATCTTGTGCATCGCAGTTTTGTATTGTCTCAAAAATTCTTATTTTCTTATCATCAGTATACTAGTATCATCCCAGTGTAGGGCGCCTCCGTAGCCAGGTGGGAAGGAGCAGCAGTGCGTAGCACACGCTTCTTGATTAGACCGGGGTTCGAGCCCGTCACCACCAAATTCGGAGGATTTGGAAAGGTCAGGGAAAGACCACCGCATATCCCGGAGCAATATGGCCTTAGTTTCTACTGCTCCTAAAAACCAAAATAACAAACAACAACATCCCAGTGCGTATTTTTTCCTGGCATAATTTTAATAATTTTTATTAGTTTACAGATTTTTGTGCACAGTACGTTTCATTCTTTATTTAGTATTATTTTATTTTGCATTTTATTTAGTCTAGCATTTGACATTCTAAATCTGTTTTTCTCTCATCTTTGTTGGAATTAATGTGTTTATTGAATTTTGATGATTAATGTTATGTATGCATGTGTTTTTTCCTTTCATGCGTGTTCATACATTGCCATTAGCGTTTACCTGTTTTGTATGAAATAAATGCGGTATATTATGTCGTCTTTCCCGTATGCCATCATACACGATTTATTGTGATATTCGAATAAATTTATCTTTCTATATTATTCACTGTAGTATTCTTTTCCTTCTCATATAAATGCGTATGGCCGTACTGGATGTGACATTACAAATATTGCCAACCATCTTTTTTCCAGAGCGGTCTCGCGGTATGTTTGTTGTAATCTTTCACCTGGCATCGCTTCATGTCGTGATTGTGCGCTGTTTCTTAACACCCCTTATTATACTAATTGTAGTAATCATTATTTATTTTATTTATTTATTTTTTTTCAAAATTTCATCCGATTGTCTATATACACTGTTGGTTCCAAGGAACCGATTTTCAAAATTGATAGACACAACAGTAGCTGCGGTGTCAACATCGACGTGGAAGTTGACACATTTTTAACCTACATAGTTACGCATCAGATTGATTCAAATAAACACCGTATTTGGTGGTAATCATGTAGATCAAATACACGGCATGTATTTGAATCTACCAAATTGCTACAAAATACGGAAAATGCTTGTAAATTGTAGTTCTAAATTACTCTTTCCCTATGTAGCCCTCCCAAAGTATAAAGAGAAATTTATTTTCTGTTGCATTCGAATGTCAAAATTTACTACAAAAATTTTATTACAGAAAAAAAGTGTAGTTATGTTTGCGAGACTACTGTAGAAAAAAAACAATTATGCCACAAAATGAATAAAGCAAATTAATGCAATTAAGTCTGAGCACTTTCCTAATTAACTGTGGTACTCCAGTGTCAAAATTATTGAAAACTGGTGTGTAATGTTTCTGGTGTATAACGTCTTGAATAAACTGTTGAGAAAATGTATATTTAATCATAGTTTTGTTGTGAAATTGAAATGAAAGACGCCTGTACCATGTTTGTAATAAAAAAAAATTAAAAAAAACCAGCTTAATGAATACTAAACGAAAAAAATAAAATTGATATCAAATTAAATTAAGGGTCACAAACGTAGTATAGAGTTTTATTTTAAAAATAATTTATATATACAACCAAAACATTATGACCACCTACGTAATCTGATGTTGGTGCTGCACGTGCAGCCAAAACAGCTAGTACCCGGCGAGGTATGGACGCTAAAAGATTTCTAAATGTGTCTTGTGGTATCTGGTACCAACACGTAACCAGCAGATCCTTTCACTCCTGTAAGGTCCGATTGCAACGCCACAGATCGGAGTTTGTTCCAACACAAACCACAGATGCTCGATGGGATTGATGTCTGGGCGATTTGGAGGCTAGGGAAATACCTGGAAGTCTCCCTAATGTTCCGCGAACCAGTCTCGAACAATCCAGGCAGTGTGGCATGGCGCATTATCCTGCTGAAAGACGGCACCGCCAGATGGGAAGACCGTTGCCATGAAAGGGTGTATCTGGTCAGCAGTGCTGTTTAGGTATTTTTTTTTATTTATTTACATAAATACAAAAATACATATCACTCTCTATTTAAAATCATTTGAAGCTGTGTATGAAACTCCAGCAGACAGTGGAGCTTCTCTTACAAAATTGAAAATCACAACAAAACTCAAGACTCAAGTAAAAGAAATGCACGTATGCACACTCGATGACATTTATGTATTCGTGTATGTATGTGGCCTGTTTGTAGCGGCTCCAGGACCTGGGTCCATCTCCGCAAATTGTCTCTATCTTGACTACAGAATCTGTGTAAGCAGGGCTTGAAATGTGAGCAGTGCTGTTTAGGTAGGTGGTAGACGTCAGAGTGCCCAGCACATGGATGACTGGACCTAGGATGACTATCCCAGCAGAACATCGATCAATGCATGACACCCCCGCCACCGGCTTGTTTTCGTCCCACGGTGCATCCAGGCGCCACACTTCCCCAGGTGGTGCATTATGGCCTTAGTAGCTCTTGCGCCAGTAAATCCAACAAACAACAACTTCCCCAGGTAAACGACGCACACGTATCCGGTCGTCCACATGGTGCAACAGCAAACGTGATTCATCGGACCAGACGACCTTCTTCCAATCACTCAAGGTCCAGTTTCGATGCTCGCGTGCCCATTGTAGGCGCTGTCGCCGGTGAACTGTGGTTAGCATGGGCACTCGGAATGGCATACGGCTACGCAGCCCCATTTTCAGCAGGGTTCAATGTACTGTGTGTTGTGACACATTACTCCCGTCACCACATTCCAATTACCGACGAGTTGCGCCACAGTCGCCCTTCTGTTACCACATGCCATCCGGGAGAGTCTTCGCTCACCTCGAGCATCGATGAGCTAAGTTCGTCCAACACCTTGCCGGCGGTTCTTAGGTTTTCCCTTTTCTGACCACTTTTGGTAGGTGCTAACCACGGCTCACCGTGAGCATCCCACCAGCCGTGCCTTTTTTCGGATATGCCCTGACCCAGACGTCTGGCCAGTACAATTTGGCCTTTGTTAAACTCGCTTAAGTCCGCTGCCTTTCCCATCTGAAGAACAGAGTAGCATTGATTGATGGAGCTCAGTATCAGGTGTTTTTTTATATCGTGTCTCGACTCGCGCACTCGCCGTAGTTCATCTACGGTTGCTTCGAATTGCATAACGACTCTCTGGTCATTATGTTTTGGCTCATCGGTATATATATATATATATATATTTTTTTTTTTTTTTTTCTTTGGACTAATATTAGCTTTGGGTTTGAAACTCCATGCTATTTAGCCTTCCTGGAATTTATTTATTATTTCGGTGGTTTAATTTTTTTTAAAAAAGGTGAGTGATCCAGATGAAGCATCTGCAAGAAAACACCCAAAATGTTAACACTTACTGTTGTTGTTGTTATTATTTGGTTTTTAGGAGCATTAGCAACTAAGGCCATATTGCTCCGGGGATATGCGATGGTCATTCCCTGACCTTTCCGCATCCTCCATATTTGGTGGTTCACGGGCTCGAACCCCGGTCTAATCAAGAAGCGTGTGCTACGCACTGCTGCTCCTACCCACCTGGCTACGGAGGCGCCAACACTTACTGATAGTGCATGAACATCGCTGAATGGCTATAGGCAACCTTGCTGATATGGGTATATATTTGGCATTATTCATGCACTTTGTCCAAGATTGTGTAAGCAATCTTGAGATTCCAAAAAAAACGTGTACGCTGAAATCCCTTTAGTGATGAAGAAAATGGTTGCAGTGTAATGACTTTCTGTATTATAACAGCAGATCAGATCTCTCTGCATTATTATGAGCCCAAGAGAGTGAAGAACATAACTCCCATTTGAAAATTTCCAATTTCTCAAACACCAAAGAAAGAAATGATGGCATTAAATGTTAATTAAGGTAGTCGTTTTTTAACATTACTGGAATGGTATCCCAGCATGCTATCCTGGCCTGTAGAACATTTACTTGCCAGTATTCCTGTGAGAACACATCAACCAAAAAGTTCTAAATATCCATTCTGGTAATTGGATGCTCCATCTTGACAATGCGCCTTCACGTCACGTTGCACTAGTTAGTTTGGAGCCTTTACCTTTTATGAAATGTCAGATATTAGCCACATCATCTGTTTAGTTCAGACCTAGCACCGTATAGCTTTCATCTCTTCCCTACATCTTAGGGGAAAAATCTTAGAGGCAATGATTAAGAGTGCAATCCAGGGACATTTAGATAGATATGACATTCTGAAGGATACACAACATCGCCTTGTTAAGGATAAATCATGCTTAGCTAACTTAGTTGGCTATTTTGACGCAGTTACTCATCAGCTGGATTTAAGGAACAATTTCGGCATAGTTTATTTGGATTTTAGCAAAACATTTGATTCGATACCTCATGAGAGTTTACTGTATAAGCTTGAATAGGTTGGGATTATTGATAAGATTCTAAAATGGATTGCTAGGTGCTTGTGGGGCAGATGACAGAGGGTTGTGATTAATGGATAGCCTTCAGATTGGTGTAACGTCAGGAGTGGGGTCCCTTAAGGATCGGTTCTTAGACCACTGTTGTTTCTCATCTTCATAAATGACATCGACGAAGGGATAGGTGTGATGCCAAAATTTGCAGTGACATAAATAATTGCAGAGTCGTTAATGATCAATGCCAGCAGTGCTCCTTGAGGATGACTTGAACAGGCTTCAAAGATGGTTTGTGAAGTGGCATCTACGTTTTTATGCTGCAAAATGCAAGGTAAGTGCACTTGGTGAATAACAACCCACAAATAAATTATGTACTTGGTGGGGTTGAATTAAAAACAATGGAGGAGGAAAGGAATCTGAGAGTTACAATATGGATAGATATGAAGTGTTCTGAACAGTGTAAACAGGCAGCCAGGAAAGCCCATGTTGTCCTATCGATGATTTATCGAACGTTATCCTGTACAGATAGGGAGGTCATAATCTCACTGTATAAGGCATTTAGAATACTATGTTCGAGTATGAAGACCTCATATGAAATAAGACATTGAGCTTCTTAAAATGGTCCAGAGGGATAACTCGAATGGTGAGATCGGAAGAAGGACGACGACCGTATGAGGAAAGACTCCGATTATGTCGGTTACAGAGCTTTGCAACTAGGCACCTCAGAGGTGACCTGATTGAAGTTTACAAGTCTCTGAGAGGGATTACTAAAATGGATGAAGGTGGCATTCTCAGTGTTATAAAGAATAACTAGGAGTTATAAATTCAAATTACGGGAGTTGAGGCTTAGATTAGATTGTAGGAAGTTTTTTCTTTTAGCCGTAGTCGTTGATTGCAGGAACAAGTTGCCCTCGCAGGTATCTGAGGCTGACAGTTTGAATAAATTTCAAACTGTCAGGTTACCTATGGGAGGAGGGAAGCATGTAATTTGTTTTGTTATCTATTTGTGTGTGTGTGTTTTTTTTTTTTTTTTTTTTGCCAGTGCAGTGAAAGCCTGTGGCTTCCTTGCATTAAGTGGTGAATATTGTTATATAAAATTAAGGCGTCGTAATTTTAATTGCTTAGTTGCACAGTAATCAAAGCTCGTGACTGAGGCGATTTTCAGGTACGCTTCAAAGACCGGATTTTCACAAGTTTTTATAAAATAGCAGTAACGTTGGGATAGTTGCATCAAACGAAGACTATTTCGAAATGGATCATGAAAATTGACTTGACATGGGGTAAAATTGCATCCGCACCCCTGTAGAGTAATTTTTAGTTTTGTAAATCGCATTCCTAAATTTCAGTTGATTGTGACGGTGCTGCTCATCAGCTGTTTCACAAGAAACAAAGAATTGTTAATTGCCGCTTATGTTTTCAGAAAATTTTACAATTTGATACCGTTTTACTGTTTTCTGTGGCATTCTTTCCACTAGCAGGATTTCACGCCAACAACCTCTACCTTACATTATGTGCCATAATAGGTCATGAGGGTCAAGGAGCGGACCTCCCACTGATGGAGGACCAAAGCACGACGCCAGGTGAGCGGTTACGCCTTGAAACGACGCCTATTACAGAAAGCAGCCTTGAACCTCGCCACGTGAAGCTGTCGCCGTTCACGCTTCGAATTCTCGTCTGTGAAGGTGCGAGGTACAAGAAGTGGCTTCGTTACTCTCTTCCACCAGTGACCTCCCCATCGCTCAGATTACCCAGCGGAGTGTGCTTAAGGACGTTCGAACAGCAGGAGTATTAGTAGGGGTTAAAAAACACCACTACCCATTGGGAGTATTCTGCATTAATTATGACGAGTTAGGTTAAGCACTAGTGATTCGTGGTTATTCATTTTCTAAAGACGTAACTGGATCTTAATCTCAGAAATGTGGAGGCGTTGAGGCTGTTCAAATGAAACGGTCATTTATTTCATGTGTTTCTGGCTGTGAGACACTGAATCTACTCAGTTTATTAATACACCTTTTATTATTTATTTTAAGTTTTAAATTTTTATTATTATTTTTTTTTTTGTTTGAATTTGTACAAGTCCTTATGATTTTACTTGCTAATAGCGTTATGTCAACAAGAGAAGTAAGAAATGCAGCGATCAAATCATAAGGCCTACAATGAAGGCCATACGCCAAGCACACTGTATGGCTTTGCATATGATTAAAACTTTTATGATTATTCTCAATGACAGTATAATGGTTTCGCCACTTGTTACTTAGTCGTTGATGCGCCTAAAAAAAGTAGTCAAGCAGCAACTGCTGCTATAAATACTCCCACCTCTATTACAATTTGATGATTCTGTTGCATCTTCAGCTAAAGATATAACCGACTTACTAGCATCATACTTTTCTTCTAACCCTTGTAACGGTCTTGGTATTATCTTGTCGTACTCAGTGCCCTTGTGGGTAGCACAGTTGATATAATCACCGTCCTTCCTACACTGTTTAGAAAACACCCGCGTTCGAATTCCGTCAATGGCCCAAGGAATTTTTGTTGGTCTTTTTCGCAACGTGGCTGAGTTGGTCTCAGGGGAGGGTAGCATGGTTTTTTTCTCTCTCGGAACTCGGGGTTTTTTCTCCAGAAAATCTAGCACAGAACACACGTAGTTTACAGACATTATACACGGCGCAATATGGCCTAATTCGCTGATGCACCATAGTTAGGCGCAGGGCTCCCACTCCTGGGTTTTTCCACCCAGATCTGGGTTTTTTGATTGTCATCTGGGTTGATAGGTTTTTTTCACAAAAATATCTCATTATCTGGGTTTTTTCGGTAATTTTTAAGTCAAAATTTATTTTTATTTCTTGTAAATACAATAAAATTTAATACATTTAATAACAGTTTACAATTTTCTTAATTTTATATTCTAACAATACTGATCATAATTTGTAATATCTCAAGTGCTTGTACAAAATACTACAAATGTAAAAGGATTTCAAAGTTTTCGCAGGGTTCTACACTATGAAATTACGCTTACATGTTCATACATGTAAGCATACATGATCGTGTTACTAACATGTATGCGCAGCCTATTGAGCAGGTGGAAGGCGGTCTTTACTGCACAGTCTTTCGTGATCGTTCGTGGTATTATTGCATTATTTGGTGTGATTTTTACATTTATGCGTGTACTACATACAGTGATATAATAAATTTAAATTGTAGTGACTATTTCTATTTTATGTTAATGGATTAGTGATTTATTTTTTATTTTATAGAACATTTTAAATAAGATAACTGCTAATTAGCCATACCCACAAATTGCCCACAATGTCTGAAACTTGTTCCCCACAGAGAAAGATGAGTAAACGGTGGTATACTCAAAATTTTAGAAATGAATGGTTAAAAGATCCGGAATTAAAGGATCAGATGAAAGAAGACAGTAATGAAAAAGGTGCGTCTTACTGTATTTGTTGTGAAATGAAATTAAAGAATGCCAATAAATCGATGTTACTAGCGCATAAAAATACAGTTAAACATAAAAAAAGTGCAAATATTGCTAAGACAAGTTCAACGTTAGACACGTTCTTCACAAAACGTAAACCTACGGAGAATGAAGAAGTAGCAAAGGCAGAGTAAACAATTGCTGCACTCATTTCTGAGCATAATATTCCATTTGCGCAATGTGATCACCATATAGAAGCATGTAAGAAAGAATTTCATGATAGCAATATTGCAAAACAAGTTCAGATGAAGGCGACTAAAGTCTCTTATCTTATACAAGATGGCATAGCCTATCTTGAAAAAAATATACATTTCTAACATATGCAGAAACAACAAGTTTTCAATGATAACAGATGAAAGTACAGATTTATCTTTATCGCAAGTTTTAGCTGTTGTTAGATATTTTGATATTCAAAAACTTGATGTTGTAGATGTGTTACTTGACACTGTTTGTGTCGAAAATGGTACTTCAGAAGGGCTTTATCAAGCTGTAAAAGATCTTTTCATAGAAAAAAAAAACATTCAAATAAGTAATCTCGTTGGCTTTGATAGTGATAATTGTGCCACTATGATGGGTACTAAGAGTGGGTTCCAGTCATTGCTAAAAAAGGATGTACCATCAGTATTTATAATGGGATGTGTTTGCCATTCTTTTGCATTATGTGCTAGTCATTCAGTCAAGGTACTACCATCATATCTAGAAATATTTATAAAAGATATCTCTTGTTATTTTTCACGTAGTAGTAAAAGATTAAACGAGTTCAAAATGATTCAAGATGTTGTAGATACTGCTAAGCATGAAATCCCCAAATTAGCACAAACACGTTGGTTATCCCGTGGCAATGTAATAAAAATTATTAGTGAGCAGTGGGATGCGTTAGTTCTTTATTTTCAGTCTCAATCAAAAATTGACAAAATCGATGGTGCAGTGAATATTTACAATACTATGATCACCAAAGGAACTAAGCATATGTTGTTGTTTTTAGGATATGTACTGAGAAAATAAACTGCCTGAATATTGAATTTCAATCTGAGCATTTCAGATTGCACTTACTTCATTCAATGGTTTCAATTGAGTATAAAAATATTCTTAGTTTTTTCATAAAAGAAGTCATTACTTCGTGCAAGATGGTTGAAATTGATCCAAGCAATGCAATAAATCATAAGCCTCTGAATAAAATATATTTGGGAGGCCGTTGTATGGCTTTATTAAATTCAACATCACTTCGTGACAGTGAAAGCAGGCTTAAAAATGATTGTTTAAAATTTCTTGTTGAACTTTGTATGGAAATCAGAAAAAGATTTTCTCTAAATGACTATGGAATTATCGCCAGTCTCAATGTTCTTGACCCAGCAGTGATACATGATCGTGCCAATTCGCCATCCTCAATTTTCCATTTAGCAATGCAGTTCCCTCGCCTTGTTTCTGAAGACAAACTAGATCTTCTAGATGATGAATGGAGATCATTTCGTTTAAATCAAGATTTAGATTTCTCTTACAAAACCATCCCTGAGTTTTGGTATCTGTTACGTAATATAAAAGATGGCTTTAATAATTCTAAATATGAGATTTTATCTAACTTTATGACCAGTCTAACTATTTTACCTCACTCTTTGGCAAGCGTAGAAAGAATCTTCTCCCAAGTAAACCATATAAAAACAAAAGCCACAAACTCCCTTAAACCAGAAACTGTGAAAAATCGACTAATGGCAAAACAGGCGATAAATAGATCTAATCAAAATTGCTATACATGGAAACCTAAATCAGAATTGGTAAAAGAAGTCATACAAGGAACTTGTCATAAAAGATACGAAGAACGTTTGAAAAAATGAAAGAACTTCGAAAAATAAATGTGGAGGGAACTGAATGGGATGAAAATTCTGATTACAATTAAATAGATATTTTTGCATGGTAAGTTTTATCTTATTTGTGTTGCTATACTATATGATGAAAACTAGGTTTTTTTTGCGTTTATTTAAGTTGCAATCTAAGTTTTTTTAAAATTTGTGAGTGGGAGCCCTGGTTAGGCGCATTATGGTCTTTGCTGCTCTTGCACCATAAAGCCTACAAACAAACAAAACAAACAGCCTCCTATTCCCTTCAGACAGAAGGATGTTAGAATTCCGAACAATCTTGATGCCAAGGAAGCTGGCTGCAGGTCCTGATGGCATATCTCTATATATGTGTTTCCCTGATGCATATGTATGAACACTGTTTTCCGAAAAGAAAATTCAATGTTTTGTTTAAAACAACTCAACTTTACTCTTATTTTTACATAAATATATAATAATAACTTTATCATCAATTTGCTCTACATAGAACGAATAATTTGACAAGTTCTAGTCAAACGCTGATCTAGATTCAATTCAAGAAAGGGCAGTCAGTTTAATACTTTTTTGTTTTCGCCCGAGAGCCAAGGTCTCTTCACTC
Organism: Mastigoproctus giganteus; assembly: GCF_048544385.1. Taxonomy (NCBI): domain Eukaryota; kingdom Metazoa; phylum Arthropoda; class Arachnida; order Uropygi; family Thelyphonidae; genus Mastigoproctus; species Mastigoproctus giganteus. The sequence continues at coordinate 151,609,483 of NC_143581.1, read as the reverse complement.
TGTCTTACAGACCTTCATTTTCTGTTTCATGCCTTTTCTATAGATCCTTCCATGGGCACTGTTCTTCGGAATTGGCAACTGGAATTCTCCCATTCTCTTCCAAATTAGTTCGAACAGGTGCCGAAATAGGTGTCAGCACCCATTCACTGTCTTATTTAACTTCATTATTCATCACCATTATTCTACTCTTCCGTTGGCACGGGCTGAGTCTCTGTTTAGATATCGACCGGTCGCGGGTTCGAATCCCGCCTCGGGCTTGGATCAGACTAGAAAATGCAAAAACCTTGGGAAGTGCAATATGGCCACAGAAACCGATGCGCCAACTACAAAAAAAAAAAAAAAAAAAAAAAAAGATAATCGACCTCCATTGTTGTCAGTCTCTTGAATCTTTCATCATTTGTTGAAAAACTCTTAAAGCTTGTGTTTTCTTTTAGGCATTGGAGCCATTCTCTTTTGGGTCTTCCTGGTGGTCTCTTATCTCCAATTCTTCCTGTCAGTACTACATTAAGCAGCATGTGTTGTTTCATCCGGTTCACATGTCCAAACCACTGAAGTTGTTTTTTGTAGATCTACTTAACTTACAGAACCAAGTTTTTCTCTTCCTCCTTTATCCATTTTACTTCTGTTCTCTGGAACAGTTTTCCTTTATATTATAACCCACATCAATTCCTGCCTAATGTTGACAGTTATCTTCTGTTTTCTGAGATTTGATCTCATGCACGGTATTATACTGCTCGACAATATTAACAGAACTAAAAGTTTTTCATGAATATTTTATTGTGAACATTATTATCACCGATGGCGAATATTTCATATAATAGACATCCTGGCAGCAAATTCCTAGTCTCCAATAGAAATCGATCTACCATCTTACAGAGCCACATATTATGCAAATTATTCATGCCTATAAAAACACGAGCTGCAACCACATCACTCAATTCCCGTTTTTTGGCTTGCTCAGTGGGACAGCCACATCTCCGGTACTCTGGATGGGAAGTCATCGTCGTTTAGATGATTTTTTTTGAGATGATTGTCCGCTGGACGACTTGAAGCCGGACAGTCGCAGGCTGAGGTGGCACGTTCGCTTAATGTATCATGCAGTGTCGTCTTGGCACTATGGAAGCAGTTTCAGGAGAGAGGAACCATTACAAGAAGAGCTGGTCAAAGTAACTCAAGGGCTTCGTCAACCAGAACAGTCCGCTATCTAGCTCTAATAGCAAGAGAGAACCCTGATATGTCCTATCTTCAACTGTTTCTTGAAGTTGCTGCAGCCACAGGTAAAAAAAATTCCAACCGGACTGTGTTACGAGGGCTGAATTCAAGTAAATTCTACGCAAGAAAGTCAGTGGTTTGTGTACCATCAATCCCAAACTCTGACTGTAGAGCTCGTCGAAACTGATGCCGTTAACATGTGATTTGGTGCTCTGACAGATGAGGTGCAGTTCTGTTCTCTGAGTCCTGTTTTAGCCTACAAATAACTTCTAGACGGTACTTCATCTGGGGACAACGAGCAATGCGGTACCATCCCTCTAACATCAGTGAAAGGGACACTTACATTGGAGGCGGCGTTCTCGTGTGGTGCGGAATAATGATCAACGGCTGCACCCCTCCATGTTTTTGATAGGGGTACTGTAACTTCACGGAGGTACCGAGAACACTGATCCTGGAACCCTATGTGCGACTTTTTAGGATGCAGTTGGCCCAGATTTTCTTTTTATGCACGACAACGCCACTGCACATAGAGCTCAAGTGGTGGAGGAACATCTTGAAACTGAAGATATCCAACGATTGCCATTGCCAGCACGATCACAAGACTTAAATGCACTCGAACATGTGTGAGATGCCGCGTTGCATTGCACGCAGATAGCCAACTCCTGGGTCACTTGGTGAGCTAAGGCCTGCAGTGGTGGAGGAATGGAATTTTTTGTCCTGGAATCTTAGAGATACCCTTATATCGAGCATTGTTTAGCCGTTTTAGGGGATCATACGTCTTACCGATGTCATGTGACCATATTTTTGAGTGCCTTGTATCGACTTCTGTAATGTGACCTTTTTGGTAAGTCTTATACATCCGACATAAATGCCCCTTATACCTACCCGAAGTTTCTGGCTGTCTCCTCATTTCATCGTTATTCTGTGGCACACCGCCATACCAAATTTTGTGTAAGTTGAAATTAGTCGAGTGGTGACTGCAATCTCTTGAATTATTTTATTCCTATTTTATACAATTATTAATACATTAAATTATAATTTCATTTTTGTTTTCGTTGCGCTAGATTTAATGGGTGATGTTACCCTACTTTCTGAAGTAATCTGGGTTGTTCAACCAGATGAATGTGGCCTTCATGAAATGGCTTACTGGAAAAGAATTATATACCTTATTGGAAAGAACAGTCCAAGAAGTCAAGGCGTTATACGGAATTTTTAATTGTTCTCCATTATATTTTTCTCTGTGGCAGCTTAGTCGGCACAGTACACTGAGTGGACAGAAAAATCATGGGATACCTACCTAGTAACAGGTAGGCCCACCTTTCGCCCGAATAAGGGCAGTTACACGGCGAGGCATTGGGTCCACTAGTTCACGAAAGCATTCCATAGGTATTTCCATTCATGCTTGCTGCACCACTGTCCACAGTTCCGTCGCATTTCTGGGTGACGAATCCAAAGCCCGAACGGACCTTTCCACAGCATCCCAAAGATGCTCCACACGGTTCATGTCCGGTGAACGGGGAGGTCATTCCATGGTTGTAAAATCTGCGAAATACTCCTCGAACCATGTTCTAGTCACCAAAGATGGGCTGTGTGGTGCATTGCCCTGCTGGAATAGTCCATTGCACTGTGGATGCATGATGATCATGAAGGGATGCAGATGGTCTGCAAGGGTCGACACGTAACTTGGATCGTTCAGAGATGTCTGAACGTACTAAACGTGCCAGAGGTCCCAACATGTGCCAGTTGAACACGCCCCAGATCATTACCAGATCCGCACCCTCCCGTCCGCTCGTAATAACTGCAAACGGGAGTCATCGGACCACTATACCTGTCTCCAATCATCCAAGTCCAGTGCCGATGTTTCTTTGCCCAGTTCAGGCGTAGAGTCCTGTGTCGTGGTGTTAGCAATGGGACTTTGGTGGGTCCGGTGGCTCCCACAACCTTTTGCGGCTAAAGATCGCCTGATGGTCTTGGTGGAGACGTTTCTGACATACCCCCTTGTTGAAATCAGCGGTGATTTGTGCCACTGTCTCTCTCCGGTTGGCTGAAACAATACGAGACAGACATCCACATTCATCCACCATATTTCTCCACACACAGCGTTGTCCACGATGCAATATTATTCCGGAAATTGCATGTTTCCGATACACTCTTGATACTGTCGAACGGGGATAGTGCAGTTTCTGTACCGCCTCCGCGATAGAGTTACCCATGCGTCGGGCTCCCACTATCAGCCCTCTTTCAAAATCGGTTAACTCACGATGTTTATCTATACTGACATCGAATTACCGTCTACTTGAATGCAGTGTTACAGTGTACCTATATACCTGCCAAGTGGTGAGTTCGTCTACTAGCGAGAGCGGTGACAGCGTCCCGTTGCCCAGGAACCAGGTGTCCCATGAATTCTGTCCTTTCAGGTTACATCAACATCTGTCACTCGTTTGGAGATATCTTGGTTCGATTCTCGTTGACGAAATTCGAAAGCCCTCTTTAGTTGTTGTTATTGGGTTATAGGAGCATCGGCGACTAAAGCCATGTTGCTCCGTGTATATTGTCTCTAAATTGCGTGTGTTCTGAGGTCGATTTTCTGTTTACTGGAGAAAAACCCGAGCTTCCGGGAAAAAAAAAAAAAAAAACATGCTAACATCGCCTGAGACTGACTAACTGAGCCACGTTGTGAAAAAGACCCATAAAAATTCCTCCTCTCATCGAAAGGATTCGAACTCAGGTCTTTTCAACCCGGTGTGGGGAGGACGGCGATCCTACGAACCGTGCTACCACGAGGGTAGTTCTTTTTAGAATTTTCTTTAATCGTCATTGGGAATCGAACGATTTAGTGGAGGGAATTCTAAAGTCCTCTTTAGAAAGTTAGCTTATCTCGGGTAGAAAGGGTAGTGCTTTTTTCAGGTCAATTATTCCGAGTTTTTTGGCCCACGAACACACTTCCACAAGTGTGTTCGTGGGCCAAACCTCTTCTCCAAAATTTCTGATCTAAAATCCGTTTTGTTTGTTCTGACAAGCTCCTTTGACAAATCAAAAAATTAAAATTGTGTACTTCCCATAAATACATCTCATGGCTAGCACAGAGGTTGTGACTGCTGTTTTTTTACGTTATTTTCCTGAAAACACCTGGGTTTAATTAACATTCGGATGACAAGAACTTGTATAGACATTTTTTAAACTGTGCCTGACTTATTGGTCCCAGGAAGTTACATGGCTTTTCCCTTCCGAAAACTCAGGATTTTGATCTCGCAAACTAGCTAACCGACTACAGAATAGACAATGGTGTTCGAAATTTGAGGTACAACCACAAAAACGCAATATATATTTATACAAATAAAATTAAAACCGAATATTCATCATTTCTGAAACAAAACAATCTTTGGCTGGCATGCAAATAAAACGGTAATCAGATAAAAATAGCCTGTTTTCGGAATATCTGCATTTCGCCTTTTTCGCTCGCAGTCTCAATATCAAGAACTCCATCATTATGATAATGTTACAGAAACACTGACTTGATGATTCTTTGAGCTGGAGAGGCATAATGAGAATCAAGAGAAACACAGGAAAAATTCAAGCTGAAGTGGGCATGTGGCTGTATGCATCTTGCAGCATCTTTAATTATAAGGTAATTAATTATACATGGTGTCCCAAAAATATTGGTACAAACATTTAGGGGAGGTAGGTAACATCTAAAGGAATGTGAATCGCATAGGAACCAATAACCGGAAACATCACGGAAAAGTAGTAGCAGAAGCACAAGAAGCAGAAAAGACACAAGACAATAATTAGTGGCAAACATTTATTTGACATAATATTAACAATGGAGTACGAGATGGATGCATTTCATGATGTTACAACAGATGCTCGAAGGTTCCACCATGAGACGCGATACATGCGTGACACCGACGCAGCATGGATTGGCGGACACGGTCGAACACACCTGGAGTTTCTTTGACAGTAGCAGCAGCGCAGACGAGTCTCGCCACGAGATCCATTTCCGTCTTCACAGGCAATTCATACACGATAGATTTGAGGGACTCCCACAGAAAGAAATCAAGGCTCGATAAATCAAGTTGGCGTGGGGCCCAGGCAATGGGTCCACGACGGCCAATCCATTGACGCCCAAAACGCCTGTTCAAATGGTCACGGACACACATTCCATATTGGGCAGGCGCCCCGTCATGCTGAAACCAAATGTTGCGTCTCACATTTGCTCGAACATCGTCAGGTAACCCTGGTAGAACTTGTTCAAGAAAGATCCGATATTTAGCGGAGTTCATGCGGGATGATAACAGGTATGGGCCGACTAAGCAGTCACCGACCATACCTGCCCACACATTTATTGCGAACCGATGTTGTGCCGCATGGGGGCGCACACCGTTTGGGTTGTTGTGAGCCCACACATGAGCATTGTGCTGATTGAATAAGCCTTCCCGAGTGAAATAAGCCTTATCCGTGACCAAAACATAGGCTGGAAAATTCAAGTCTTGAACACTTTTTTGGAGAAACCACTGGGCAAAAGCCACACATGCAGGATGATCTTGGGGGAGCAGTAACTGAACCCTTTGGAGATGAAAGGGGGTGTAAGGAATCGTCGTGCCAGACACGCTGTACACTGCAACAAGACACTCCTAAGGCAGAGGCAATGGCACGTGAGAAGCAGTGAGTAGCACACGCTTCTTGATTAGACCGGGGTTCGAGCCCATCACCACCAAATACGGAGGATGCGGAAAGGTCCGGAATGACCATCGCATATTCCCGGAGCAATATGGCCTTAGTTGCTAATGCTTCTAAAAACCAAACAACAAACAGCAACGGGACGTGTGCTGGTAGTAGGATTATTCTGGACGGCATTCAACACACTTTCTTCCATGGCGGGAGTTCGCGTCGAACGTGGTCTGCCCGCACTTCTCCTGTTACCTCTAAATGACCCATAATCGCACAAATTTTGATGCACACGTGGAAACAAACGGCGGTCCGGTACATGTCTGTCTGCGAAGCGTTCTCCATGAAATCGTTGAGCGGCTCATCCATTGCCCTCTGCTAATCCATACACTAGGTGCATGTCTGCCAGCTCACAGTTCGTATATCGATGCATGCTCTTCGTGCGGCGACTACTGCTTGATGAGTGAACCAGAAATTTTCCCTCTCGGGAACTGATGAACAGCGCCATGTACCGACTTACGGTGACGTTTTCGGTTATGGGTTCCTATGCGATTCACATTCCTTTAGATGTTACCTACCTTCCCTAAACGTTTCTACCAATATTTTTGAGACACCCTGTATGATAATTATAAATAAAATAAATAAATTTTCCGTTTATACTCCGGGACGACCAAACGGTCAGAGGAGTTCACAAGATAGACAGAATACAAGAAACAGCATCGTATTCAGCAGTCATGGGTTTGAACCCCCGTCCCTCAAGGCACGTGTACTTATGCACCCGCGCGCCTGACCACTAGGCTACGGCGACTGTGAAACCATTTCCAAACCGTGCACTCTCTGTCTCTGTGTCCAAGACCTGCTTGAGCTTTTTTTCAAATTCTGTTAGCAGAAGATAACGTTGTCGGGCGAACAGAGACGTTATAGAGACTTAACAGCACGGCAACTTACTTCATTGCTTTCTGAATTTGTAGGAGGCCCGGTATGCAGGCACCCATTCTAATTTTTCATCAGAGGAGTCTGTGGATCTGTTTGCTGCTTGATTATTCTCTTTACATAAAAGATCCTTAATACTTATGTACGTCCTTTTGCAGGACCAGTTGGTCCAGACTTATTTTAGTGGAAGACAATGCATGCCTTCGCCGAAGTATCCTGGTGAATTTTCAGAGTATGTAACAGCAAATCAGGTCCCTAGACCTCAGTCAAAAAAAGTAATGGTTTTCAGCCAATTGGTCGCGGCTTGTTCCATTATGAAATGGTATAAACTATTTAAAAATCAAATATACCTTCATCCAAATATAAAAAAAAAAAAAAAAATAAATAAATAAATAAAACCCATCTGGTATTTTCAACACTCGAAAGAGCAATTATATAATTTACAATATACAGGGTAATCGAAAAAGGTGTCAGTGATTTCACTTTTAATTATCTTCGGAAATATTTTATCGATTGCTGTGATCATAGCAGCAAACAGTGTGATAATTCACTAAGTTTTATTTGACACCTCAATAATGACCTTGGCTGCGCCGTGAGTGTGCGCAGAATGTCTCTTACGCGCACTGCCTCAGTCAGGGTCTGTAAGATGGCCGTGCAACAGAAAGTGCAATGTGTGTTGTGGTACATTGAATTTAAATGTCATAACAGTTCAACGTCAGTACCGACATACATCGGTATTGAAATTCAGTGTACCACAACACATGCTGCGCTTTCTGTTGCACCGCCATCTTACTGACACTGACTGAGGCGGTGCGCGTAGGAGTCATTCTGTGCACACTCACAGCGCAGCCAAGGTCATTGTTGGGGTGTCAAATAAAACTTACTGAGTTACCACCCTGTTTACTGCTAAAATCACAGCAATCGATCAAATATTTCCGAAGATAATTAAAAGGGAAATCACGGACATCTTTTTCGATGACCCTGTATTTAGTATTAGCAGTGGGTCGTGAAAGATGCATCACTTCATATGATGGGCCACAGCTACAAAAGTATTGAAAATTGTTGCTAGCAAGCTTGCGTTTCTCTAGTCAAGGAGTATTGCCATTCGTAGGCGTCCTTACCCAGAAGCCCCATTGTTCTTGCGTTTCTGTTTTGACTGAGGGGTTATGATTGTAAGAATACACATGCTAAGAGAGCTCCGTATTTCCTTGATGTGTCCAGAAACTATTAACGTGATAATATGCGCGTGTATTTGCGGTGGTAGTGCTTCCGACGTAATGAACATTGCAGTCAGACTGGCATTTGATTAAATAAACTATATTATTAATGTCTTTCGTGTCATATACGTGGATTTCTTTGTATTTGTTAAAGGGGGTTCTTAATTTGTTATAAGTGGAGAAAATTAAGGAAATATCTGTGTGTTATCGAAAACTTGACGTAGACGTCTAGCGATCTGACAATGGTAAGGAAGAATAACGCAAGTATTTGAAACATTTAGGCTTTTTTATAACGGGATTGTTAGTTATGAAATTTGTCCTTGACTGCTAAAATCGTTTTTTAAATTAATTTGATGGGGTATTTTCTGGTTGTAAATTTTTCTGTGAGATATTTTAGCTCAAACGCCAGATCATCTTGTGAATAGCAATATTTTAAGGCATTAAAGACCTAATTATAAAGAACGGATTTTTTTATACTAAGGGATGATGCGAATGAAAGTGTAGGTGTTTGCCTATGTTTTTTTTTTTTTTTTTTTTTAAAGCCTACATATTTGGATCGTCCACCACCGCAAATACACGCGCATACTATCACGTTAATGTTGTTGTTGTTGTTATTTTGGTTTTTAGGAGCATTAGCAACTAAGGCCATATTGCTCCGGGATATTCGGTGGTCATTCCCTGACCTTTCCGCATCCTCCGTATTCGGTGGTGACGGGATCACGTTAATAGTTTCCAGACACATCAAGGAAATACGGAGCTCTCTCAGCATTGTATACTTTACAATCATAACCCCTCAGTCGACGCTGCAATTACCATTATTAAATTAAATTCAAGCTATAAGCTCCTTCAATACGAAACCCTCATAATAGAATAGTGACGTCTTAATACTAACCTCGACGTCCTAAACACTAAACTTCCGGTTTCCTTTTCCCCTATTTGGAATCTCGCGCGCGTTAAAATACCACGTGTTCAGCAAATCATTTCGGGTACTGTACTTAAATTTTACGCCGATTCCCTGTTCAACCTTCTCTAGTGCCAACTGAAGATGGTCTTAACGAAAGCCCGTCGTTCAGGACTATTGGCCTTATTCCCATTTTAATTTATCATAACTTTCACAGTTTATAATTGACAACTAAGGGATGACGTGATGCATCTCTTCCTCCTCTAAGCTTAATTTTTTAATTTCTAGTTTTATTCTACGATTCTTAACTTTTGGTTTTAGTTTTCAATCAGAAACTTTCCTATATCCCTTTCCCAAATCATGTACCTATAACGAATCATTGAGATGGGTGCCGTTTTTATTAAGCCTTGACTAAGTGCGTACTTTCTGTCATAATTCTCGGCATTTTAAGCTCTTGCTAATTTAAACTACTGAAAGCTTGATTAATGGTGTTCCCACTTTCACAGTGCTAGCGGAGATGGGGGAACCCCTGGGGCCGTTAGACAATGAACACTTAAACAGTGCTCATGAATTCATATGCTCTATTGTGTGTACATCCTAATTGGCACAAAGGAGCTAACTGCTTTAGGTCGTTTCAGGGCAGGATATTGTTTTGAGAAGTAAAATTATTTTTATTTAGACAGCAACAGTATCTATTGGTCAAATATGAAAAACACTCTTTATTCTTTTAAAATATAGGTTTCGCCAATAAATTTGAAATTAATATGTACATACATCATTACAAAATCATTTTAACCCGGAGTTCAGCCGAATAAAATGATTAATGATAGTTTTTTGGTTTGGTTGCGTTGTATTTGTTCATTAACTATCGAGCACTATTGCGCAATTTAAAGATACAATTATTGGAACATTATGGCCTCACAGAGGAAACCATAAAAATGGGTATAAATGCAAAAAGCCTAAAACAAAATATTATAATCAAACTTTCAAATCGATAGAAGTATATACGCTGATCAGGATATCGAATTTGTTTTTGCTATAGTAGTTACGACCGTTGCTCAGTGGTTTTTGGCCAAGTACTGTTCAGAGGCACGAATACTACATGTTTGAATCGACGTAATGTACACAACAATATACGATAAATATATTTTTGCTTATTTGATGTAAACTCTTCTGACTGACATGCTATTGTTTTGTCCAGAACATACAGATAAAAAAAAAAAAGTGGATTACAAACAGAATATTTCCCTTCAAGTTAACATTAAGTCATGCTGTATTTCTTAATTAGTAATTCTGATTCTTCACTTTATCAAATAAGGCGAACAACGTTCGTTTGATGCAATAACCCTAAAGAACGAATATAGCCTAGTAACAACGCAAAAGGCAAAGCTTTCATATACTCGTTAATCTGCGCGGTAGCACAGTGGTATCGTCGCCGCCCTCCCCACACAGAGTAGAAAAGGCCCGGGTTCGAATCCCGTCGATGAAGCGAGGAACTTTAATGGGCTTTTTTCACTCCATGGCTGAGTTATTCGGCCTCAGGCGTAATAGCAAGGTCCCCCCCAGAAACTAGGGGTTTTCGTCCAGCAAAATAGGCAAATCGACCAGAGAACACATGCAATTTACAATACACATGGGTAGTTGAATTAACATTCTGGGGTGACCCTAATAAATAGGTTTTTTCACATACTTGCATATACTGTCCTGCACCACGCCCACGATTCCTGGAGGAAAAAACTTTGCTATGCTTTCCTGAGATCGTTTAATATAGCCACAGTTTGAAAAGGCCCATCAAAGTTTCTCGCGTCATTGACGGGATTCAAACCCTGACCTTTTCTACACGGTGTGTGTGGGGAACAGTGATTATAACCACCCGTAAGGAGCTCATTGACAGGTTGGTGGAACAGAACGGAATGCGACAAGGACCTAGATCATTTCACAAGATGTGTGATAATAGGTTACATAGCGAATACTGTATGTCAATTTGCCAAACTGTAGAAAGAGGAGTGGGATGCCCAAAATGAACTGTTATAAATATTGTATACAAGTAAAATGTGCGACCATTAATTCCAGGTCAAGCAGGTAATGAATCCCCAGAGCTTGTTGATAGTTCAAATAGATAGTGAGAGGAAATCGCGAAGGCACCTTTAAAACCGACTCAAGATACAGTTGACAGAACTGCGACAAGTGTAGAACCAACAATCATAAGAAAAATATTTCGTGAAACATTACCATGGTCGCACAGCTTGTGGTAAGTTAAAGTTGTCCCCCCCCGCCAGAAAATATGCATTTCTACCAGAAAAATACGTGTTCACCATAGTAATTGGCTAGTTCGACCTGTATGATGTATGAGAAAAGCGTTTGTGTAACAGGAATATATGGCATTGTTCAGTTATGGGCTCGAAAACAAATGTTAGACAGGTGTTTGATATTTGGTGTGCGCTTTTCTCTCAATTGGCGTGTAATGGCGTCATATATGTATGTAACGAGTTGTCAATAGTTAACGTCCCGATTAGAAACGGCTTGCATAATTGTATTCGTAAAACGCTATTCGATAATTTGATAGAACCCAGCCCAGGAACTAGCGGTGTGCCCCATTTATCAATAGCAAATGATAACATCACTTAAGAATCAGAAACGAGAACACTGGCTATTGACCTTACAACTTCCGCAAGGCGTCAGAATATTTACTCCGTCAGAGAATGCTACTAGAAACAATTTAATACATGGCTACTATGAAAATCGGTTTCATCCGTTCAGCTTCTCTGAAGAAGCGTCACAGAGAGGGAGAGAGAGAGATGCTTTTAGTACTAATGTAAACTAGTAGGTTGGATAGCAGAGGACAACGATCCTCTTCCATTTATCTAAACAGGAACCTGGGTACACATTTAGATACACAAATAATTATGCAGTATAATTTAGTCTCAGGTAATGTAACACAACCTAACTTGGGGTTTCTGTTTTGTTTGTCCTCGTTGAACGAGAAAAAACAAAAGTTGCTTGCGATTGCATAATGATGGAGATCAAAATACATTTTATTATTATTATTATTATTATCTGTTTATTTCCATAAGGAAACCACCCCGGGACGGCAAAGTGCCAGGAGGGTGCTTTGCCGTCCCGGGGTGGTTTCCTTCCATTTGTTTTATGCAAGTAGTTTGTCCATATTTTAAAGTGATAAATGCAATAGAAACCTTTAACAGTTCTCGAGATTTAACGTTATGCTGCCTAAACTTGAAAGTATGAGGTTCTTTATTTCTTTGTTTTTTGATTATTGACTCGATAACTTTGGAAATATGCAATGTAAATATTAAGAAAGAAAACAAAATAATAAATTAGAAATGAAATAAAATAAAAATGAACAAAATAATAATATAATTTAAACAAATATAGGGCAAATAAACAAAAACTAATAAGAACTCATATATATATATATATATCTCTTATTTTCATCTTAGCACTTGAAACCATTAGAAAACGTAGTTGGTAACGGAATTTTTCATGTAAACTGAACAACCTCCAATAAATTCTAGTTTACAAAGATACCAGGGCACTGTTCAATAGTATAAACGAAAAGGTTTTCTAGTCAGAGGATAATCGTAAGCGCCATCCGAACAATGCAAGGTGCAACATTGGGTTTTATAAGATTATAGGGCTTTAGTTTTCAAGCACGTTAATAACAATTTTGAAATAACTTAACAGTGAACACCAAATTTTGAGTCATATCTTGTTACGTGCATGAAGTAAGTTTACTTCATAGATTTTGAGGTGCTAAACACGGAAATAGTACTGAATATAGGCTCTTGTTTTTGAAAATAGTTCTTTTTTTATATTTATGCAAGGTATTTTTTATTTATTATGGCAGTAAAATGTAGTTACGAACATACCTGTATCAAATATTGGACCTTTTCGCCTTTCGCTTGTATTCGGCTTCGGGAGCATCCCTTTTCACCACTCAACAATAATCGGCTAAGAAAAGACAGATGTAGAATAGATGTGCGGAAATTTGCCTTTAGCCAGCGGGTGGTTAATTGCTGGAACAAACTTCCATCTGTCGTTGTGGAAGTTGACAGGTTAAATAAATTTTAGGAGGAACTGGACAGGCATTTGGAGGGAATGGTGTGTTTTTTTTTTTTTTTGGCTGATGCTGCATAAGCTCATACACTTGCTTTCTTGCATCACATGCTACTACTACATGGCGGCATTCTATTTGCTTTTGTATCTTTGTTCCATCGCTGAGATGTCTTGTTGGAAGCGCTCACCATGTTCGTCGCTGACGGCACCACAGTTTGGCGGGAAGAATTGCAGGTGCGAGTGCAAGAAATGCATCTTGTATGACATGTTGCACCCCAGTTTTTCATGAGAAGTAATGAGATCTTTCACAAGCTGCCTGTTGCCTGTAGTTGCCAGCTTTAATATTTCCTAGAAAACCAGTCGAAACATCTCTAAAGGCTTCCCACGCTGATTTCTCGCTATCACTAAGGGCACATTCTAACTGTTCGTCTTTGAAAAGTTGCCTTATTTGTGGACCAATGAAAACGCCAGCCTTAACCTTCTCTGTACTAAGTCTTGAGAATTTCTCTTGCAAATATGTGAATGCAGGACCGTTCACTTTCAAAGCCTTCACAAAATTTTTCATGAGCCCCAGTTTGATGTGAGTGGTGGAAGCAAAACTTTATTTGGATTTTGTTGTATTGTTGTTTGGTTTTTAGGAGCATTAGCAACTAAGGCCATATTGCTCTGGGATATGTGGTGGTCATTCCCTGACCTTTCCGCATCCTCCGTATTTGGTGGTGACGGGTTCGAACCCCGGTCTAATCAAGAAGCGTGTGCTCCGGGATATGTGGTGGATGACGAAACTAGGACATGGGATGAGTCCATAAGCAGGATCTTGGATGGCCTCCTTCCAGTGGATTTGGACATGCTTAATGATGAACAAGAAAGAATGAAGAATAGTGTTGAAGAATATGGTAATGAAGAACTTGAAGAAGTTTTTACTTCTGATGAGGTAGCCGAGGCGATAGGCCGAGCGAGGAGTGGAAAATCACCGGGCCTTGATAAATTAGAAGTAGATGTGATTAAAAAAGTATATGTGATGAACTCAGATATTATAGTTAAAATGTATAACAAGTGCTGCTTGGAAGAAGGTGTATTCCCCGATAGCTGGAAGATTGCTCGGGTTAAATTGTTAGTAAAGAGTGTGGATAGAATGTTGAATGAAACTGGGCCATATCGTCCTATTGCCCTTCTTCCTGTACTGGGAAAAATATATGAACGGTTAATTGTTAACCGATTGATGATTATTTATGAAAGAAAAGGCTTGCAGTCAATAAATCAATATGGATTTAAGAAGGATAATTCGACAGAAGATGCAGCCTGTAGACTGGTGCAGAGAGTGGAGGGTAGTGGGAAGAGGTATGTCCTAGGTATTTTTATTGATTTTAAGGGAGCATTCGACCGGCTATGGTGGAGTGGTATATTATATAGAATTAGTGTTACAGATTGTTCAGAAAAGTTATATAATGTGTTTAAACAGTATTTTGTGAATAGAAAGATGTTAATACAAACTAAATTTGTTCAAATTGAAAAGATATATATCGTGGGTGTCCTCAAGGCTCGGTGATTGGAACCCTCGTTTGGAATATTGTCCTCGATGAATTTTTAAGTATTGAAACTTGTGGAGTTACCAAGATTGCATACGCCGACGATCTGGCTATATTAGTGGAAGGAGATACAAGGTCTCAAATTGAAGAAAAGTCAGCAATGGTTCTGAGTGAATTGGCTGAATGGACAATGAGATATAAATTGGAAATCTCCAAAGATAAGACTGTACAGATGTTATTGAAGGGGAGATTGAGTCAGAACCGAGCCCCGGTTGTGAGGCTTCTGGGCGATTCAGTTCGATATGTGAGAGAAGTCAAATATTTGGGTCTAAATCTAGAGGAACGACTGTTTTTTACAAAACATGTGATATATTTGCGAGAGAAAATAAGAACCCTTTATGCTAAGCTCCGGAGGGTTATAAGGGTAGATTGGGGGATTAAGGGTAGATCCCTTAATTTATTATATGATTGTTTGTTTATCCCCATTGTGACATATGCCTCCGGCCCATGGGTTCAACGAGTTCCTCTAGTTAAAATACAGAAGTATCTCTTGCAAGCTCAAATGTTTGCTTTATTAGGAATAACTCGAGCATGTCGAACTGTCTCGACAGAGGCCTTGCAGGTGATCTCTGGCAAGATCCCTGCCCAGTATAGTGTCTTGCTGTCTGGCCTGACCTATTATACCAAGAGAAACATTAGAAAAGAAATTATGGGTATATTGTCATGTCCGGAGGAAGGACGAATTTATAATCGAAATGACATGAAAGAAGAGAAGGTTAGAATGTTACAAGAAATAATGATAAAATGGCAGAGTGATTGGGAAAGTTCAGACAAGGGCAGGCAAACATATGCATTTCTACCTAGAGTAGATATTGTAAATAAGAAAAAGACTTGGTTGCAATTTAATTTGCATGCTACATTTTTGTTGACTGGACACGGACTTGCTATGAGGTTATACCAACTGGGGCTGCGGGAAAGTGATTCTTGTTATTGTGGTTCCCCAGAAACATCAGAGCATATTATGATGGATTGTACGGTGTATGAAGATTATAGGAATCAGTTGAGATTGTCCATTGGCAGCTTGGAGAGGGATGCCCTCCAGGTCCTGTTTGTGGAAAGATGGAAGTTTCATTGTTTTAATGAATATGTAAGAAAAGTTTTTAATAGAAGACTGTCTCTAGATAGTAGAGGCCCGCCTCCTCGCGGCAGGGACGGGAACTCTTTTAATTAAGATCTGCAAAGAATATTCTTGAAGCAGATTTTTCTAAAAAGAGGCTAAGTGGCCAAGAGAATATGTTTTTTGTGTTGTGAGTTAATTTTAATTTTTTCTTAATATTATTGAGTTCTAGACTCTGACATATCCCTTCTAGACTTTATCCATGGATGGGCGTCTGCCCAGGGAATGGAAGCCTCGAAGGAGTTTCAAAATGGAATGTACTAAGTCTTGAGAATTTCTCTTGCAAATATGTGAATGCAGGACCGTTCACTTTCAAAGCCTTCACAAAATTTTTCATGAGCCCCAGTTTGATGTGAGTGGTGGAAGCAAAACTTTATTTGGATTTTGTTGTATTGTTGTTTGGTTTTTAGGAGCATTAGCAACTAAGGCCATATTGCTCCGGGATATGTGGTGGTCATTCCCTGACCTTTCCGCATCCTCCGTATTTGGTGGTGACGGGTTCGAACCCCGGTCTAATCAAGAAGCGTGTGCTATGCACTGCTGCTCCTTCCCACCTGGCTACGGAGTCGCCCTACTTTATTTGGATCTACCAGAGGTTCACACTGTTTGGAAATAAACACATGCACTGTTATTTGGTTTTTAGGAGCATGAGAAACTAAGGCCATATTGCTCCGGGATATGCGGTGGTCATTCCCTGACCTTTCCCCATTCTCCGTATTTGGTGGTGACGGGCTCGAACCTGTCTAATCAAGAAGCGTGTGCTACGCACTGCTGCTCCTTCCCACCTGGCTACGGAGGCACCTACCAGAGGTTCAAATGCTGCGTTCTGCATTCCAGGTGTTAATGATTTTCGTTGAGGCCAACTCCTTTTAGTGCATATTCTTGGCACGACTATCTCACTTTCAGAGAAAGCAACCATACTTTGTGTAACCCTTTTGTAGTCCTAAAAAAAAAAAAAAAAACACCTAAGACAGTTTTCTCCGTGTTTCCATATGTTTATCTTTTGTGGATGGCATACGCAAGAGGTATTGAAGATGGTATATGCAATTGTGTAACTACACTGCCTTAAGACCTTAGAAGCTTCTATATAGAGTCTCCAATTTTCGGGAACGTGTCTGATGTTCATTGTTACCGTTAGATATCAACATTGAGTTCACCTTCTGTTTGATAGAATTTATCATAGTTTTTATTTCGAATACAAAATTTTGCCGCTTTCACAGAATGATCTAGAAGATTCTACTGTTGTAGCCTCGAGGTCAAAAGTTCTGCCTTATTCTTCGGCAGTTTGAGATCCCTGATGAGGTCATTAAGCTCACTTTCTGTGATCATATATGGTTCAGAAGGATAAAGGTTTGGACAAAATGGAGAATTCCTTGATGTAGATGCTCATCAATGTCTTCAACTTCATCAGAGTGTAGAGAAAAACGGTCGGGTGACTTAGGAATAGGTAATACTTCACCGTTAGGCATGGGACGAATTGCAGATGGTATATTTGGGTACGTCACTTTCCACTTTTTCTTCATTGTCATCCCTTTTCTAATAGGAGACGCCATACAGAAGTAACAGTCTGTGATGTGTTTTTTGGCTCTCTCCATATCATGGGCACTGCGAAAGGCATAAAACGTCCCTTTCGGAACACCCACGCATGGAGTTTTGATGCATATGTAGTGCAACATATGTGTGGAGTCCAGTTCTTGTCCTGGTTGCCTGCTTTACACCCAAGGTACAAGAAGTAAGTTTTTTATGGCTCGAGTTAAGGGACGCTTTCTTGAAGCTAATGTGACTTCACATATGTAACAGAAGTCATCCAGACTATTCACACAGTTATGGGACATATTAATCTTACACAACACGAATATTGCGCAAAAAAATAGGAATCTCACAGAGAACGATCGTTAACTGAGAAAAAATCACTCGGTACCTAGCCATATTCGAAGATTAGTGCAACAGAGTTGAAGACTCATTTGAGGCGGCAACTTGGCACGTGATGCAGAGCGAGCCAGTGTGGCAGATTATTCCTCAGCATGAATTGTTGAGGAGGCTTCCATCCTGCAGTGGATTGATAATTGCTGCTAAGGACTATCTTCTCCTTTTCATCCAGTGTTAATGAAATTTTTCACGTGTAAAGAATGCAATATTTCACCTGCAATAGGCCTATGAAATACTCTCTAAGCAAGCAATACAGAGTGAAGACTCTCCCTGAAGCCACTCAATGAGGTCAGCTTACTTCAACTATAGATCGGGAGAACCCATGATGAAAATATTCGGATAAAGAAAATGGAACGAGTGTAATACTATAATGAAGAAGTAATATCCTGTAACAAGTAAAAATGCAACTTAAAATCACTGTGGAACATTTACTTTTGTAAGATTCTGTAAATAATTGCCTCTTGTAATATTGTCAATAATTTCATTTTGTAAATTGCTATTCTTGCCTTTTTGTACACCCTTGCAGCCGATTGGCTTTGTAAAAGGGGTGAAAGCAAACATTTGCTATAATAATAAACGGATTTAATAATAATGGTAACTGTACCTCTTCCCCATCCCTATGCTTAAGCTAGTAGTAATAGTAATAAAAAAGACTTCGTTCATATTTGATTATTGTCGTATTTTAATGTTAATTAATTTATTAAAATTAAAAAACGCTCCATTATGTTTTATATAAGTTGTTTTTATATAGTATAAGTAGTAATAGATGTTGAACTCAGATGCAAGTTTGTTTTTCTGGAGCGAGTGAAAACGAGTATTTTTATACAAAAATTGATCTCCCAAACCCTTATTTTCGTGTTATAGCGCAAAAAGCGGTAATCCACAAATTTATTTAGCAGAGAGTTATTTAAATGTCTTCGGCTATTTAATTCAAAGTGCAGCATTTACATATACGGAAATATTTAAAGATATAGAAATAACTTCAGGAATTTTAACTTGGAACTTATTTTTAGATACTGGAAAAGAAGTGTCTTTTTAAACTGGATAGTAACTGTCTTCTGAACCCATACACTATTTAGATCTCAGTCCTTTCGTGATACCATTAAAAAGAAAAGTTTTCTTTCGCCTTGGACAGTAAGAAGTTAATTATTATAAAATCAAATTTTCCAATTTTATGGAAGTTTTGAGTGTTGCAAAATATTTGATCCCTCTCTCTTTGTCACCATGCCCCTCCCCCCACGGGAGGATGTATTTGTTTCATAACACCTAGTCCAAAGTGGGATGAACAGAACAGATCCACCAATTAAAATATTTAACAGAGAAGTGCTACATTGCCTGTGCTTATACCGGCGAAACGGATATTGAGGTCAGCAAACAGATTCCTCCACTTATTCTTCTTCAGTAATGCTTTTCATGGTCAAGGGAGGGGCGCTACACAAGAGAAATTTTCCCACCATCCTGGCGTTCATTGTTCACTCACGTGACGAACCCAGTCCAATTCGTTTAATTTTATGCCGGTCACGCTGCATTACATCACGAAGTGCGCGTGCTCCACAGGCAAGTAATCCCTTCTGACACCACAGAGACTGGACTGCACACGCCAACAAAAGTGGGTCCCGCTCTTTGAGGACCCGAGACGCCGTAAGAGGAATGCAAGCGGCCGACACACCTGTCTGCGACCCCTGACCGCTGGTGGAGGGAAAGGCAAAAGGGGATTTAGACCTTGACGGACTAGTGGCTCACTCTGGCGTCGTATGTCAGCAACCGGTTTAGTTGTTCCCTACCCATCAAGGAAAGTGATTTTGAGAACGGTAAAGCAACGAACTAGAAAAAAAGGGGTGGGTAGAGAGGGACAACTTCTTGATAAAGAATCTATTTGCTGCAAAAAAATGCGCGCTTCTATAAATCGAAACGTTCAGCGAGGTCAGTGGAGGAGAGAGATAGCCGTTAATAGAATCATTGTTGCGAATGAAACTTGCATTCAGGGATGAGGGGGAAAATCACTTAGCTATAAAGTTCTTTTTTTATTACTGATAAAAAGATGTATGAATCCTGGAAACTTCAGTTTATTATTTTATTGTAATTTTTAACGATTTTATTTGCATTGTTTTCATTAGTTTTTAAAATGCTGAATGTATGTACTGTACAGTGATTTTAACTTTAAGTATAAACTTTTGTTTTTATTTTATTTTCATAATCGCGTGAATTCTGTTTGTTGGCTGAAATCTGGAATTTTTATAGATTTTTAACCAGATTTCCAAAATTTATTTTCACGGAGTGATATTTATATTACCGCCAGATAACCGATTGCCTAGAACATCCTGTAGTTATAAATAGAAAAATATGTAAAAAAAAAAAATAATAAATAAATTGTACTTTTTTTTAAACCGAACACTATATTCGGGTTCAGTAAGATCTGGCTTATTTTTATGTTTAGGAGATTTTCCATTTAGATCTATCTTTTTGCTATATTTATTCTGGAATATTTTGTGTTAAAAATGAATTAATATTACCATTAAGATTTACAATTTCCGACTTAATTTTGCCCAGTCAATTAATATTTGTTAGTTGTAAAGTTGTTTTGCTTCATCGGTTGGGTTTAAAAACGTCGTTGGTGTGCTGCTTGTAAAATGAAAAAGAATCGATTTTATCCCCCCCCCAAAAAAAAAAGAAAAAAAGAACGTTTTTTCTTGTTACTTCGGTCTGTACTTTGAGCTGCGTAGAGAAAACAGGCTGTTGTATACAGAACGGTTGTGTTTTTGCAACTAAAATTGGTTCGTGTTGATTTTACAGTTAGAAATCGTAAATTGTAATCAGCAATATTTATCCTAAATTTAATCATCACATTCAAAAATTTGTACGAATTTGACAAATCAGAACCTAAAAGTATGCAAGACAGTCCCCTCCCCTACATTTTAAATTTTAATACCCTGTCGCAATCATATGTTGATGGTGAAAAGCCTGCAATGAAAGTTCTGGAAATATGACAAACGAACGCCATGCTCGGCAACTGAGAACCCTTGTGAATTTGGAGATGTGAAATGTGTCAACTCATAGATTGTGTTACTGAGAGGAAGGCTCTTTAATGTGAATTACCATTGCAAATTATTGATGGAAAAGGCAAAGCTGGTAGTACAGTATTATCAAAATGTGAAGGAGGCTGGCGATGCAGGAAGACACGTATTCGAAGGGAAGTCTGCCAGACATAAGTTGCAGGCAGAAGCTTCGAGAGGCGGGGGGCGGTGTTAAGCAGGTCAGTTTCTCCGTGCACGGACACTGAAATCTGGACCTCCTTTCCTCATAAGCAAAGACGGGTTGGTGCAGTGAGGATGTTTGTCGGGGGGGGGGGGCGTGTTAGCTCTTGACGGCCCTGTCTGCAAGCAGGTCTTACCTCTTGTGTTAGTGGTCATTCGGCGACTACTAATAGAATTCACACCTACCTGCCGATTTGGCTTCGGAAAGTCCGTTCTTATAGCTCGAACAATATCTGGGAGCTACTGAAGTAGACGCACGCACAACTCAAGTTTGAAGTGTGTGTGGGCATTTTTTGTAATAAAGTTTTCGTAGCAGAAGTTTGGCTTAGTGCAGAGATTCCCAAACTTTTATACCTTGAGCCGCCTTAAAATTTTTCATAAATTTTCACGCGCGGTCCTCAAAATTTAGAACAATTGCAAATTAACATATTTGGCATAAAATTTAGTTTTGAATACATGATGTTATAAATTAATACATACTTCAATACATTTAATCTCAAAAAAAAAAAAAAAAAAAAAAAAACCTGCTTCGTAATTAAATCAAAGGGATAGTTTGGTCATATTTCGTTAAAAAGTGCTTCATGAAAAAAAACTGTGTTCCACGGGGGGGGGGGGATTTTTGAATCTCTGGCTTATTCTTTGGAGTGTCTGAATGTCCTTGACCAACCGATAAGGTCGCCTGCATCCTTAAACTTTTGTCAACTGGCACGTCTGTTTTAATTATAAAAATGACTTGGCTATCTTTCTTCAGTGTAGCATCAGTTCAAGGCATCTGTTTCCGCCAGTTAATGACAACGAATAACCTGACTGATTGGAAATGGGACTTCAACAGCAGCCGCTTTTGAAGTCCCATTTTGAATACACTGGTATTCAAAGAAAGTGCATCACCTAGGAAATTCACATTTCTAACCATTTTTCGCGATGGTATGTTACATTAATGACAAGCATCACAAATAGAAATAAAAACAAAAGATATTTATTAATAGTTAAGAGAAAGCTAAGTAATATTTGACAGATGCTCTCAAAATATTCCAAAATGAGCATTTGCAACCTTTATACAACAATTTTGGTAAACACAGTTATGGCTAAAATGTTATCAGAAGCCCTCAATTTGCTTCAGTTTATCATTTTAAATGGAAAACAAAATGAAAAGTTCACCAGGTGCAAACTAATATTTCGTTGAACCGCCTCTGGCCCTGATGATAGCAGCACACTGTCGAGGCATTGACAAGATCAATTTCCGAAGATAATCAACTGATAGATCGTGATTCCAAACACAAATTATGGCTTCCTGAAGTTCATGAAGGGTCTTTTGTTTCTTTCTGGCAATTGCAGATTCCACACGATGTCAACAGTTCTCTGTAGGATTCAGGTCCAGTCGGGTTGTTTCCTGGCCAGCTAAGAGTTGTAATGGACCGTTCTTCCAACCATTTTTTCACCTGTAACAAATGTAAACACATTACTGTCGAACCTCTAATGCAGAAATGAAGCTAAAGTAATTACAGTAGTGCCTCCTTACACTTTTTGCCCGATGGCAAGGAGCAGAGTCGTCCTGAAAGATGCAGTTACTTGGCAGGTTGAAATGGTGTCTAATGGTTGGCAGCAATTTGCCTTCCAATATAGCCAGGCATCCATTGGCATTTACGGAACCTTTTATAAACTGCAGGTGACCTACTCCGCGATACGAAATGAACCCCAATATCATTTTGGCTGGTAGGGAATTTCAATACCATACCGTTTGGATGGTATTGTTCACCACTTCTACGGCGAATCGTTTGTTTCTCATCAGAGCCATGCAGGTTGAATTTCTTCTCATCGGAGAAAATAACTGACTTCCACTGCTCGGGGGTCCAATTCACGTGCTCCTTACACAATTTAATCGGACATTTTTTGTGTGAGGAGGGACGTCTTCCGACTTTTACTGCACTTGCTACCACTCCTGTGTGTTCTTTCCCATTCTCTTTTCAGCTCAGACGAAGAAGCTTTACGGTTTTTAAGGCATAAGCTCTTCAAAACGCGGTCCTGTTTTGGCGTAGAGACTCGTTTGCGTCCGGTTCCTTTTTTTCCTAGGCTGATAGGCAGAATTCTTGAGTTTAGAAAGAAATCTATTCACTGTTGACTGATTACAAGACACTCTATAAGGTATATGACGGGAAGAATATCCTTCCTCACGTAAAGCAACAATAGCACTCTTTCTTCGTTGGGTCAACTGCACGTAACTCGCCATCCTGACACAAGCAAGGAATGACTTCTACTCTTTCAGAGCGTGCTTATATCGCTGAAAAAGTAACAGCTGATGCAATACTGCGTCATCACCTACGCGTGTAAATCTTATCTGTAAGAAATATTGCCATATACTGTACGGTATTCGGACGACAATTGCAATTTTAAGGGGTGATGTACTTTCTTTGAACACCAGTGTATATATGTACAAGTTACAACTGAGTTCGTTGGCCGATTTGTATGTTATGCTTGTTGAAAAGTCAGGAGCAACTCAAGGAAACTCTACTCTGTCTTCTTGAGGCACAGGTACGATTTCGTTCTCACTATAGCAGAAATTCCGAATATTTCAGTGCGGAGTTATCCAGTTAATTATAGCCAGGGTGTAAAAGCCTTGTAGCTGCTGTAGACACCATTTCTCGGCTTGACAGAATAGTGGTTCTGTTAGTTTTCACAAGTTTGGAGGGGTCCCAAGTTCGAATCCCTTCGGTTGCTGGAATTCTAAATTCATCCACAGTTGGAGGTGTAATTATCCTATACCGAGCGAGGGAATAGGATAGTCCTCTCATCATTCTATTTTTTTATACCCCACAACATCAACTTCGAAATCGGTCGTGAACACGCTTATATAGACACAGTATGAAGTAGAATACCATAAGTACTGACGCAGTATGGCTTCAATAGCTGAGGCATGTAACATTCTGAAAGATAAAAGCAAGCAGAATATAAACATTTAGTAGAATTTCTGCCTAAAAACAATTGAGGATTACTCGGAGAAATTGCCTAATGTAGGTCTAGAAAATATGCAAATAAATCCTGTTTTATTTGAACCTCCCTTATACTGTGGCTTGTTTCGTGTCTCCAGTAAAAGATAATACAATTTTTTAAGGTCTCATTGTTACGTCTCAGCCCTTTCATTGTTCATATAATTTCATTTATTGGATTTTAGGTTTAATTTCCAAGTAGATTAGATTTCATTGAAATTTAAAAAAAAAAACGATTTGATACAGCTGTGTAGTAAAATTAAACCCTGTGAGTCAAAATAAGCGAAGTTTATCCATTTTTTTTTTTTTTTAAATTTATGTTTATCTAAACATATCAGTCAGTGGTCAAACGCGAGGATACAGGCCGCGTTTAAGCTGACATTGGTTCCAGCCCGAGTACCTGTAAAATACAGAAACGTTCCTGTATTCTCTCTTGTGAACTCCTCTGACTTTATATTATCGTCCCGGAGTATAAACAGACATTTTATTTATTAAACACGAATTTATAAGCGACCAGCTTACAAATTCAAGTTTAACGTTGGATTTCTATATGTGCTTTAACCTAGTGTTAACATATAATTGTAAATATGTTTTGTGAAAGGGAGAGAGTTACGATACGGAAGATTAACAGTGTTGACAAGCAAGTTGCGGCTTCTTAACAGAGAATTGCAAACTGTCACGAAAGAACAGTCATTAGAAAGCTGATGTTCCTTTCTTCCTTCCTTTTGTCATTACTTTGGAAATGTCCCTGACCTTATCACGAACCCTGACGCAGGAAATTGAACAGTGGACAGTCAGCCCAATCGAAGATTGTTTCATTCTTCAGTTCTCTGCGTTATTGTTTCTATTGAATTCTCTACAGTATAATTTTAACATAATATTACATCGCTTTGAAGAATCGAACTCCATCCTTAGGCCAGCTATACTATTCACTTATTCTACCGTATATCACTCTGTAACTATCTTTCCTCATGCTTAATATTACAGGATATGGATGACGCTCACATGTCTATCTTGACATTTCGTTTGTAAATTACTGTTGATTGATTCCCTTTGACTTGTACCTTTTGTTTTCTCTTATTCCTGTAATCCATTAATGTTCTAATGCTCCTATTGACTTTCCCATGATATTATAGTGGACTCGCCTATTTAATAACTATTAAATTTCAGAAGCGGGGGCTTTGACAGTTTAAGGCTCTGTATGCCATCTATTAATTAGGCGGATTGCAGACTGAGGGCAGATACACTTGAATTATGGTATACCTTAAAAACAAAAATCACAGAAACCATGAACAGAGACATAGCATTAGGAAATTATTGCAAGAGGAGGATGCCGAAATGGATGAATGAGGAGCTGGCTGGTCAAATAGAGCAGAAAAAGATAGCATGGGACAGTTATCTAATTCAAATTGAAAAAGAAAAGTGCTGCACTTGGACATGTAACCGCAAGCATAATGCACAGATTAGTGCTTACACTAACTGTGCTGTTGCAATTTCTTTCTGTGTACTGTCACAAACTTTTTCTCGTGATGATGCCTTTGTCGGCGCCTCCGTAGCCAGGTGGGAAGGAGCAGCAGTGCGTAACACACGCTTCTTGATTAGACCGGGGTTCGAGCCTGTCACCACCAAATACGAAGATTGCGGGAAGGTCAGGGAATGGCTACCGCATATTCCCGGAGCAATATGGCCTTAGTTGCTAATGCTCCTAAAAACTAAAACAATCAAACGATGCCTTTGTCATCTAATGTTATGAGAAACCTCTGGCTTCTCGCAGCCTCCAAGCTGTGCATGGTATCACAACCTGCAGTATATCTGACGAGTGATAACTGATACGTGTGGGCCTCTCGCACTTCAACCTTCGATCACTGGATTGTACTTTTAACTGTTCGTCAGACCACAAACGACGTTCTAGACAAGTCGATAACAAACGGTAATGTCTGATCCGATTTGTTCTCATCCCCTTTTCCCCCAAAGTCGTTAGAACTGCTAGCTGGTTTCGAAGTTCCAGGAAGTCATTAGGGAAACGAATATCCCTTGCAATTACAAAGGAAACGTAATAGGTTATCCAGAAATAATCCACATTACGTGAAGCAAACAGGTATTTGCACTTCCTTACAAATTACTTGAGGCGTCTTTCCCGCTACTACTACTACTACAGGAACTTCTGTGAATCCACCACTCGGTGTGAGAGAGCATTGTGATAGTTTCAGGAGTTATCTCGGTATCTCACGAATTACTCTTTGTGACAACTTCCGAATTACGTAATCTGAAAACTTGATGATCCTAGGCAAATGATATTAAGTTCTTCGTGATCGCAAAAGTTCACCACAGTAATTATCAAATAAAATGTCTTGAAAAAGGACTGTAATCCTCTCCTGAAAATGAATTATTTAAAATTTGTTCAGCTACCAGTAACAAAGAAACAAAGTTTAAATGTTACTGATGTATATAGAGTATACATTGCCATACCGAAGAAAAACCTCTCAGACACAACTATAAAGATACTCATAGGCCTTCCAGGAGATAGTAATACAACTGTGAATGGAAAATGTCGTTATCGTCGGAGTTCATGGTCTTCTAGCGTCGAATGATAATAGGATTGAACATAAACAGTCGGTCTGTACGTGATTTTTCAATAGAACTGAAGAACCCAGATGGACGACTGGTTCACCTGGGGACCAGTCCACTCAAAGAGCGCGTGCTACTGCACTCACACACCTAACCACTCGGCTACGTCAGACAAAGGCCATTTGGGCTTTTGCCCCCTAATAAACTTCATTAAGATCCTTAGCAAAAACATTTGGTCTCTATCTGGATAATAAGTAATTTTCATTCGCTTCTTACTGCTGAGGAATTGGATATGATCTACCGCTTCGAAACAGCCTTCTTATGCAAACTGATTAATTCGCAGAATGGCAGCTCCACTGTACAACTGAATTGCCAAAGGATGGCAGGCGTGTGTTTGTCAAAGAATACGGTCTTCGCCTGTACACTGGTTATAATCACCGCCATCCCCACACTTTGTGGAAAAGGTCTGGAACCGAATCCATTTAAAGACGTGAGAAACTTTTATGGGCCTTTCTCACACTGTGGCTGAGTTAGTCGATGATAGCAAGGTTTTTTCCTCTCCGAATCTGAGGTTTTTTTAGTCCATCAGAACAGGCAAACCGACCAGAGAGTTCATGCAATTTACGGACATTATCTACTGTACATGATTGGATGAATTCGTTCTCTCGGGTAGTCCTAATGTGAAATATTTATTTTATTTTTTGTCTAAGAATATTCTGACAGTTAAAAGTTTTGACACGTCTTGTAGGTTCAAAGTGGTCATCGACGATTTGAAGATTGAGCAACGTTGTTGTTATTCGCTCTATGACGCCGTATGAGTGCTCCGGACTTGTGAGAAATTACAGAGATTTATGGAGACAAGTGTTTGAAGAAAATTGCGATTTTCGTGACACAGGCGCATTAAAAAAGGTGGAGATTCTGTGCGCACAAAAATCATTTATCAGCAAAAGATATATGATAGCTTTCTTGGCTGGATATTTTTTGGTGATTCGACTACTTGATTATATTCCCCATATCACATGATTTATTGTGTATTATGTGTGTGCAAGTGTGTGTTCAAGGGCAAATTTGCATGTTGCGCAGATTAAAACTTCGGAATAACTTAACGGTGGCAAAGCGTATTACTTCGGATATTGGTCAACTCTAACCTCGGTTGAAGAGGCCTTTGAGAGTTCCTCTAGGTTCTGATGGGATCCGAATGAAGACCTCTCTAAACGAGTGAAAAGTTGTGGTGTAAACTTGCTGTCATGGCGAACGCATGATAAATAAAAATTACTTGGGATGTGTATTCCTCGTAGGTTAGAGACTTGAGTTTTTCAGTGGATAAAATACACTGAGTGATCACTGAATTACGACCATCGTTATTAAAACTGAATGCGACCCGTTGACCACTTGAAGTACGAGAGTGCGGAGTTAGTCGACCTACGTAGCATAGATAAGGTGTCAGTGGTTCAGTAGGTAGTAAAATTCCGAACGTGATTGGTAAAAGGAAGGATTTATCGGACTTTGATAAAGGATAGAGTGTGGGTGCTCGACGAGCTGGTGCCTCGATTTCCCAAACGGCTGAACTGGTGGGGTGTTCGAGAGCCACCGTAGTTAAAGTGTACCAGGACTGGCTTCAAAATGGTCAAACAACGACCCGACGGAAAAACTGCAAAGGTCAGCGAAAGGTTGATGTTAGAGGCGAGCGCTGGGCCCGACGACTCGTACAGGCGCAGCACTGTTGAAGAGGTGACTGCCCAATACGACATGCGCCAACCCGGAACAATATCTGGTATGACCATGCGTCGCACGTATGGGCTATACCAGCAAACGACCCCTACGTCATTCTCTTCTAACCAAGGTTCATCGGCGTAAAAGACACGCCTGGTGCAAAGAGCATGCAAGTTGGACGTTAGAAGACTGGAAGAAGATGTGCTGGTCGGATGAGTCACGTTATTTACTCCACACCGTGGATGGTCGTGTACGGATTTAGGGTCAACAACATGAGGCTCTTCATCCATAATGCGTGGTATCAAAAGTGTAGGCCGGTGGAGGCGGTTGTATTGTGTCAGGCATGTTTCACTGGCAGGAACTTGGACCCCTGGTACATGTGGAAGAACGTATCAGTGGTCTCCGCTATCGTCAACTGCTTGCTGACTGTGTACACCCCGCTATGTTACACTTTTTCCTGAATGGCGTTGGTGTGTTACAAGAAGACAATGCGCCGAGCAATCGGGCACTTTTTGTGCTGGAATGGTTTGAGGAACACACTTCTGACTTCCAGCATATCGATTGGCCTCCGTACTCCCTCGATATCAGTCCCATAAAGCACTTGTGGGACACAATGGAAAGGCATATCAGGCGTCTGGATACACCAATCACTCTCTTTCCTGCATTTCTGACCACATTACACACAGCTTGGTTGGCCCTACCTCCCGAACGCTTCCGACATCTTGTTGAATGAATGTCACGTCGGATAGCTGCTGTACTGAGGGCAAAAGGACCTACGAAGTATTAGGTAGGTGGTCATAATTCAGTGATCACTCAGTGTATATCATAAAATAATGTATCATATGTAATACTCTGACAGTATGCTGATTTCACCATTTATCGTTCGTTTGGAGAAAGCTAGGTTCGGAGGCTGGAAGAATTCTTAAAGGCCTCTTCAGTCTGTGCTGTAGTTGGCTAGTATCAGTCTGGAGGGACGTTAATCCCCGTGAGTTATTTTGGTTATTCATCCCAGAAGCATGAAGATCGGCTTCTGAACACACACTTTTATAAACATAATATACAATAAAATCATACGACCGCCGCAGCCGAGTGTTCAGGCCTACGGGATACATATGTGCAGACGCTTGAGTGACTGTAGTTCAAATTCGCGTCATTATTAAAATATGGTGATATTTCTGTATCCATTCTGTCATTTAAATTCCGATAACCTTATGTAATCGTTCCGGAGTATAGACAGCAATTTTATTTATTTGTATGAACTAGAGTATCACAAGAACTGGCGGATCATGGCCTAATTATCCGATGTTCAGAAAATTTCCAAGGCCATGAAAGTGGATAATATAAATACTCTGATGGTATGACGTTTTAAGAAGGAATGCTTTACATTTACTGCCTTGATATTATTATTAGGCGTATGGTGCAAGGAAGTCCTGCGTTAGGGCACCATGGTGTCCTAACGATGGTTTATCGAACCTCTCCTTGCGGCGTGTCCGCACGCTCGGAGAACTTCATGGCCGACCTTATCGTAACACCCAAATCTCGTTTTATTGATTTTGGTTCAACTCCTCCAAGTGTGTAAGATATTTTGGGATTGCTGTTTTTCAAGTGAGAACTTGACAAAGAGCAATCCCAAATAAGAACTTGAATTTTGCTGCATTAAAAGCGCAACTTTTCTGACCATCTGTGAAGTCTGCGTAAGTCGTTATGAAGAAACTGTTAATGAATTATTATTAATAAAATAATTCCAGAAGTTGGTTTGCTGTATTTAAGTCAAATAAGGCGCTTGCTGTGT
Source organism: Mastigoproctus giganteus (assembly GCF_048544385.1). Lineage (NCBI taxonomy): Eukaryota > Metazoa > Arthropoda > Arachnida > Uropygi > Thelyphonidae > Mastigoproctus > Mastigoproctus giganteus. The sequence continues at coordinate 151,579,532 of NC_143581.1, read as the reverse complement.
AACTTCCTGACAGCTATTTTTATTTTTCCGACTTATTTGTGGATTTAGATTAAATGAAAGAACACGTTTTTGACCACACAGTATATGGTCTAGCTCCTTTAATTTAGTAATTTCTATCCCCTCCACCGTTTTTCCTAACGGTTATGTGTATTATTGGGGTCAAAATGTGGTATATAGGAGTAACTCTGGAAAGCACATCTCTCTCTCTCTCTCTCTCTCTCTCTCTCTCTCTCTCTCTAAGTGTAATATAACTGGGAATATTTAAATTAAATTAACAAATTGCCTCTGCACCCAAATATGGTTTCTCCTGTTACCACGTCAACAGAAAACCCCCTCCCCCAATGAAATTAACCCTACACATGTGATTATACCTTCCTTCACATTTATATCAATAGATATAACATTTTTATTTAACAGTTGTCAAACAGTCACCTACCTTATATGTTCTACTAGATTCTGCTTCTGCCCTGATCGTTTCCTGCGGCAAGGACACCGCCAACCTGTAACACGGCTTCCCACGAAGATCAAAGAAGCCCAAGCCGCCATGCAATTAACACCCCAGAGTACTAGGTTCATTACCAGGGACAGATGCTACCACACACACTCAGACTCTCTCCCTCTCCCTCTCTCTCCCCAGTACAAGGGTGAGGCGATTTCAGGAAGGGGAGAGGGGGATCGAGCATCTGCGCCTTTCCGTTAGTACCTTTAGTAAATTCACGGAAGCGAACCTGGAAGGTGGTATGTCCGATGGACAGCAAAAGTTAGTAGCGCTAGGGGAAATTGAACATTCCTCCAGAAGATGAGGAAAACTCGATAGTTGCAGCTCAAGCGCCTGCAAGTACCTTTTGTTGCGCGTGCTGGTATGTAAGGAAGCTGGTGGCAGTACGAATGAATCGTCTTTTGTGAAGCACCGCTTTACTCCTACGAGTTAGGCACGGGTGATTCGACAGGAAAGACATCACCTTTCTGATACAATGGCTGTAATGGGAGGTGTTTGGATGGGCGGAGATTTGTCACCTCACTTCGTGGGAGGGATTCTAAGGTGCGGTTTCTATGGGGCTTCTAAAGGGTCACCTATAAATGGGAGGAAGAGGGTACAGCTTATGACACTGGCGGTAGTGTTCAAAAGTTAGGAGAATGCCAACTGATGCCGTTCTCCGGGTTAGACCGTGTGCGCTGCTCTGGCCCTCGAAACTAGCTTAAGATACAAACACCTCTGCGACCTCGAAACGTGAGGAACTACCCTATGGGGCATTTCAACGTTTCTGTTCGTTTTTAACACTGGAAAATGTTGGAGTGTAACAACTATTAAGACATTTCTATAACCTGTAGATATTCTGAGAAATGTAGGGCCATATGTGAAGTATTGTGTGAATTACAAGTACTGTACAGTACTTCAAGTGATTCTAATAATCGAGTCTTCATTTCTTTGAGAGGTCAAATCAATGTCACATTAACTTTCCATCAATCAACGGCCCACAATTAATTTAAAAAATTGCCAAATCCATTGTCAGTTTCTCTTATGATGCTTTTCTTTCTTAATTTTCTCCTTCGATTCCTTTTAACCTCATACTCTGTTTACTAGAAAGGAATCCTTTTTAAAATTTAATATTGGAAAAGAGATGGTGTAACTTTCGCCAATTACATATTGTAATGTGATAAATATTTTCATTAAAACCCAATATGACTTAGTTAAAAAAAAAAAGTGTTTAATAATCAAAGTTAGGTAATAAATGAAAATTTAAAGATATTTAATTAATCACAATGGGTCTGGATAAATACAATCCATACTTTTCCCAGAATTTTTTCAAGAATCCCAAATAGATATCACATAAGTACGGAATCCAATAGAGGGCCCAGTGTTTTCCAAAATCAGCATAATGAAAGATAAATTAATTAAAGTAAGCTTAAGTTTAAATGTGAAAAATCCTCTTAATAATCACAAATTCTGTACTCCGATACAGCATATTCATTTCACCACCACTTGTTACTTTATTATTATTATTTTTTAAATTTATTGTACTAGGCGGTCCCAGCCAGCTTTCCTGGCATCCCCGCCACTAATCACAATACTTTACAGATATTTACTGACTTACGTCACTATTCCCGTTGCGCCTCCGTAGCCAGGTGGGAAGGAGGAGCAGTGCGTAGCACACGCTTCTTGATTAGACCGGGGTTCGAGCCTGTCACCACTAAATATGGAGAATGCGGAAAGGTCAGGGAATGACCACCGCATATCCCGGAGCAATATGGCCTTAGTTGCTAATGCTCCTAAAAACCAAATAATAACAACAACAACAACAACTATTCCCGTTCCATTACAAGATATTGAAGTTCTGCACTTCATGTTCCCGCACAATTATAAGACATCGAAGAGCTGCAGTTCATATAAAATGAATTTGTAGTCCGTGATAGTGAGAAATTGCCGTCATTGCATACAATTTCAATGTAATATCCAGTCTGAGAAAGAAGTCTTTTTAATAAATGAAATATTACCCGGAAAGCTGAATTCCACACCATGGAACTATTTTCATCAGTAAATTGAAATGAAATATACAACCTGAATCACCTATCCTAGTCGAGTACTCAGATTTGAAATACTACTCAGGGAAGCACCTGTCCTCAAATATCCGCCTTGAAAGAGCACTCGCTGATGAAATGTGGGCAAACTAGGGATGCTTGTCTGGCCTATTGTACTAGTCCTCTTGAATCATTAGTGATTATCTAGCAGCTGCCAAAGCTCGTGCCTGCAGTTTCAGGAACTGTATCACATAACTGTCGTCCACGGCACAAGGAACCGCCTTGCTGTAATACAATGATCGACAAATGAAACAGCTCACCTTAGGACATCATGTTGTTGGAACTGGTGACACCTTGGAATTACAATTTCAGTATGATTTAGTCGAAGGATCAACTCATGAAGCAAGGACCATTCAAGAAAATGTTATAGGAGCTTTCACGGCATGGTTGAAATTGTTTTCAATATGATGTTGCATGGTTCACCTTTTTAAGGAAGAAATAATCACCTACTACTGAAGACGATATTGGTTTTCACCTCCATAAAGGATATAATAGAAGGTGTGAGTTTTACACGAGTATCACCTGTGGTTAAATCACCTCTTCCGGTTTGATTGGCGCAGCCGACAGAAACATTCTACATGTATCAGTTTGAGTCACGAAAAAACTTTAATGTGCTACATCCGTTTCACTGAAGAAAATTTGATGTGCCATGGAGGTACTCGGCTAATTTTATCAGCATTGTTCTAAACTAGTCGTCTCTTGAAAACTTGTACAGCAAAAATTTGGAAAGCACCAAAGTCTGCCCTTGTCTTCAGTAGAAGGGTGTCACATCCAGAAGTCAGTGTTTGCACGCTGGGTGCTCCGTCAATCAATTCCTCTCGTAGATCCTGGTATTCGGGGCACCTAAACAGAAGATAATACCCAGTCTTCTCTTTCTCCACAAGTACACGATGAACGTGCTGAAATACCTAAATCATTAAATTTTCCAAAGAAGGACCTATGTCCCGTAAGCAGGAACGTTGAATATAGATTTGGTTGAAACCAGCTTGGCATACCCTTCCCAAACTTTTTGTTGTTTGGAAGAAACGTTTTGGTTATTAAACCCTTGGTGCAGTTGTTCCATCAGTTTTGCCATCGATCAATAAGAAGAGTCCACAATCGTTTCCTCTCCTCATTATAACCCTCGTCACAACGAACAATTGATATTCGCTCGTATGGCTGTCTACGCCGCAGATAGAAGCACATTGATTTGAATACTAAGATCAGATCCAGCGGCAGCCGTCCTGTTATCACCCGCAAGACCTCATTTGACACAGTCCTACAAGCCATACTAAGTTGTAACAACATTGTCCGTTGAATTGAAAATATTCTCCTTTTGCAACGCACAAGTTACACTAACTCCCCGAGTTACACTAACTTTCGACTTAAATGGGTTCGAGTGCATGCTATTTACCAGAACAATGTACACGATGATTTTAATTAATAGAACCATTTTAGTACTAACATAGTTCTAATTCATTCACTGCAGTCTCAGCAAAGAAACTTAAAAGACTAGGTATTTAGTCAATAGGCTCTCTCAAATATTCTACATATTTGAAATTTACGTTGGTATATTTGGAATTGCGCCATTGTTATTTCAAACGTTGTGTAGGCCTGCAGTGTGCACTAGAAAGTTTTCATTTGAGAAAAGGTACTACAAAAATGGACAGTGTTTACAAGTACAGAAAAAATTCTGCAGAGAGTTTGGTTAACGTAAATAACATAATGCTCAACGAAAAAAGGAAAAACCACCCCAGTTTAGAGAGCAAAAGGTCTCTGAAAAGCCTCTCTTCCCCCCCCCCCCCCTTTTTTTTTTTCGTTAGTAAAAACGAGTTACCCTCTGGATTAATGGAAAGGACGACACCTAAGCTACTCGCCCGTGACTTAGTACGGAATCCAGACAAACCCTGTCTTCCATGATAATGTCGTTTCGCCATTTGCTAATCGTTTGGATAGGTGTCTGAGTTTTAATAATTATAATGACAGTTTAAGTTACAGGTGGTCACAATTTTAATGCTTTATCAACTATCTGCGTTCACTGTAAGATTGTTGCAAAACTGTAGTGATCAATTCATAATCCGACATACTCAGTTTTAAAAAAGTGCCTTCACTGTTTCTCCCGAGCCTGACCCTTTGTGGCGCATATCAGGCGACATTCATCATCTGATGTACTTGTAATATAACATCAACTTTGTTTTGAGTTCATCAGTCGTTGTGATTACATCTCGCTGTTCTCAGAAAGTAAAAAGGATGAAGGAATTGATATTAAGAGGTAATTAGTCGATTTGTGTCTCTCTTGAAATGTATCGCAGCCATAAAGTCCGAGCTCTTCCACGCGACTGCTAATAACAGATAAAACCTCATTTCAGGCTCTGTGCAATGCTTCCCACTTCCCGATTACACCCCTCGAACGCGCACGTGCTACTCAGTTAAATTAAGGTTGGTGGCCGCCAAACATTCTCTCGCTCTCTGTTTGAAAGGCCTTTCCCTCTCTTTTTTGTTCTTCTCCCCCTATTCGTTTTCCTTATGCAGCTGTAGAGTCGAGCCTAGGACAGTCATCAATAACACCATTTATCTTTATTGCAGGTGGTGTGTTGGGCGAGAAAGGTCACAACCTTTGCTGAGATGGGATTGCACTTGGTCGCTCTCTTTCTCTATAATTCTGAACCTAAACGCTATACACGTACAGCCATACAATGTTACTAAGGCTGACAGAAATACAAGCATGATTACGGACGGAGACGTTAGCAAGGATGGAAATATATTATTGTCGAAAAGATATGCTAGTTAGAGAAGATTCAGGCTTTCAATTTACTAACTTGTGGTTAGTTAAAAAAACGGAAGCAAAATTTAAGAGCTTTCTGACTTGGCTATATTTAAATAAAGATAAATTTACATATAAATATAGTAAGTTTTTACTGGGGAACGGCCGTTTAGGGTAAGTAGAGTTTGAGATGGAGAACATACAAGGACATCACCGTATTTAGTAGTCACTTTGGTTAGAACATTGGTAACTCAAACATTTGAACTACTCGGATACGGTGATTCTTAAACTTGTAACTTAAGTGTGCAAGTTAAATAAAATTATGTTCTTACATTACTATGTAAAGTTTATGCATAATTTAATGATAATTTTCTAGATACTTATATGCAGCTAAGTACGTAATATTAAGTAGGTAAGTCGCTGTGATATATGACAGATGGTATGCCAAAGATTTCCAATCATTAAAAAGTCGTTTAAAGCCTTTAAAACCTAGGTTATATTTAATGTATTAATGTTAACAAGTAATATACGCAGTGCATTAAATTTCATGCGCGTATTTTTATTTCATTTTTTTTTTCATAAATTTACTGCATTTTTTCTTTCTCTATCATTAATAGAAGCAAAGAATAAATAATTATGTTGTTACTAATTGATGAACTAATATGTGAAAGCAATCGTTTTCGCTTCACTGCACATCGAAACTAATAATATGTATTTACCCAACGTTCCCTAATAATCTACTTATTTCCTCTTGATTTTTTTTTAACAAAAATTGAAATAAATCATGCATTTCATGTTTCATCTGTGATTAATATAAGTTAGGTCACGTATGCAGTGCGTTACATTTCATGCTTATTCGATTTGTATTAAATTAATTAATGTTTTTTTGTGATTAACGGAAGTGAAAAGTAAATAACTAATTGGCTTGCTACCAATTATTAATTAACTAATAATCTATAAAAATAATTGTTTTTCACTTCACTGTATATACCTCACAATGTAATATCGTGCAATACACAATTTTGTAATATTTCGTAACACGTCACGTAAATGGAACTTGTTTCGCGTTCTGTGAATAAATTAAATAGCAACACGTACACCTCAGTTTGTAGAGTACTATCAGCATTTTCATAATGCACTTTATATCTTCGTGGATTTTAATATCAACTGAAATATAATACGTATGTCTTGTTTCTGCTATTGTTAATGTAATAAGCAAATACAGTTGTAATAATTTATCATTAAACAATTTATCAGATTATGATAGGACTAGTGGGTGCATGAGAATGCATGTGGGGGATTGATGATTTAAAAGTTAAACGAACTGGTGAAATATCATTTCAATTCTTATGAAATATAAGGTCATGTTGAAAGCTTAACGAGATAGACAAAAAATGTTCTTATGTTTGTAATTTGGTTCAGACGTGGCAGAAGGGATTTTATGATGAAAGTCTTCTGGTTTAACTTTAGGCTTGAGGGATTTGGCAGGGCTTATGGGGGAAATTTTTTTTTAACAGCATGGTCAGCGTTATTTGATAGACGGAATTTATTTTCTTAAGATTGTATTCGCCTAAACAGAGGACGTGAAAAAGTCTTTGCTAATGCCATTGAGGACGCATTAAGGGTTCAGAAAAACTGTTAGTTCGAGGGTTAAGGGAAGGGAATGTCGATACAAGATCGGCTGTGGTCATGGGACAAAGTTACATTTGAGAGAGAGAGAGAGAGAGAGAGAGAGAGAGAGAGAGAGAGAGAGAGAGAGAGAGAGAGAGAGAGAGATAATCTTTAATGCCCTTCACGGCCAAAAAGCCAGGGGTTTACATTTTTACAACCTCCCGAAACTTCCGGGAAAATAGAACAATTAATTTACAAAAACAGGTAATTTTACAAAAGAAAACATATTTTGATACAAAGGAGAGAACTCCTTACGAGAGTTAGGTCTGATTGAGCTGACTTAACATCGAGATAAGAGCACCAGCTCAATCAGACAGGAACAGATGCAAGGTACACATGTCAATACAGATTAGTCCTACTAGACATAATTTTTTTCCTGTAAGTCCGGTCAATAGTGAATTTGTTCAGGTCGGCGTCAAGTGCCTGGGTTTGCTTGAACATCTGCTGAGGGAGGAACCTGTCCGAGAGATGGAGTCGCGCTGAATGCGAGTAGAGCTCGGGATTGGCCCTAAAGGCAGCAGGGGGGATCCTCCAGCCACAGGTATCCCAGAATGAAGGTGTTGCGATTATGCCTGTTATCATCTTGACTGTTGCTAGGAGGCGTTGGTCTTCGACTAAGGTGGGAAGCCGTGGAATCCCGAGAGAGTTGGCAAGCTGCGTGGTGTGAATCAGAGCTGGAAGGTTGTGCTTCCTGTTGGCCCACTTTAGGAGCCAGAATTCTGTGGCAAAGAGTGGTTTCTTTATTGATGGTGCCGCTGACGCCCAAATTTCAGCAGCATAGAGTAAAGGTGGAAAGATGATTGCTCTTATGTACCTCACGGTTGTCTTTTTATCTCTGATATGAAGGAGATGCTGTTTTGCTATCCACCGGAGTCTTGAAGCACGTGTGAGGAGCATGTCTATGTGGGCGTTGAATCGAAGTTTGGAGTCGAATACAACGCCCAGATCACGATGGCTGGATGCAGTTGGGATGAGGGTGTTGCCGACCGAAGGCTGGAGAGAAGAAGGAGTTTGCTTCAATGAATACAGCATGAATTCGGACTTAGCAGGATTGATCTTGAGCCCGAACTGGCAGAGGTAAGATGTGACTGCAGTGAGAGTGTTGTTAATTTCGGTTTTTACCAGATCAAGGTCTTGACCAGGGATGATGGGAGTCAGTATCTTGATATCATCTGCATAGCTCAGTAGACATCGAGAATGTGCAACCAGTGGGAAGATAATAGATGAGAACAGAAGGCCGGAAAGGACCCCTCCTTGTGGGACTCCTGCGGTGACGGATCTAGTAAGGGTGCGATCTCCTGTATGAAGCTTTATAACTCTGTTATTCAGAAGAGAGGAGAGAAAGCATAATATGTTCCCTGTGATCTGGAAGTGGCATTCCAGGAGAGTGAGTAGTTGGTTTACTTGGACGGCATCAAATGCAGCCTCAATGTCTAAGTAAGTCACAGCTAGTTCGTGCCTTTTCTCGAATGCTGACAAGATAGTATTCGTTGTGGCTAGCAGATTTGTGATCGTTGATCTGTTTGGAAGGGAGTAGTGAATTTGGGCTGGATTACTGGGCATGATCTGCTTGGTGAGGATCGGGAGTAAGGTCTTCTCCAGGAGCTTCAGCAGGCTGGAGGAGTTGGAGATGGGTCGGAAATGTTTAGGTTTCGATGGCGACTGAACTTTGGCTAAAGGTTTGATAAGATAGTTTTCCCATTGCTGTGGGAAAATCTGGTTCGAGAGTAACTGGTTGAAGATAATTAAAAGTGGCTGAATAATGTACGGACTTAGGCATTTGAGCATGAATTGGGGAACTCCATCATCACCAGCGGTTGACGAGGCAGGTAGAGAATTGATGGCGACGATCAGCTGTTGTTTTGTGATCTGAATGGTGCTCAACACTTCTTGCTGGGTGGGCTCTGTTAGTAGAGCCAGATCTGAGTTTGGCATAGGATTACGATTAAATCTTGTGACGAAATCGAGCCACAATTCAGGATCAAATTGCAGAGGAAAATGAAGGTTCACTTTCTTGTATGGAATTTTTCCTTTAGCCAGATCTTGGTTAACGTATAATTTGATTGCCTCAGATTTCATGCGATTAAATTGAGCCCGTGCCCTAGAATAAACGATGCGATCATTGACATTTTGCGACTGTTTCCATGTGCGATGGAGCTGTTGCTTCAGCTGGAAACTCATTTTGAGTTCTGAATTCCACCAAAGTCTTGTATATGGACTGATTGTGATTTTTTTAGAGGCGGCATATTTGGCAACCGTGTTGATCCAGTTTGTGAGAATGTTCACAGCTATTTCTGGGTCACAAGTCTCTAAGGCCACCCAGGGAATGAGAGAGGCTGCTCTGATGCACTTATCTACGTCAAGTAAGTTGGGGCTGGTGATGTCAACCTTTTTTGTTGTCCTTCTGGTTTCTAATTTGGGGGCTGGCAGATATGCAGTCACATGTATTGGGACATGATCAGAGTCGAATGACGTTTCTGCAATGTAATCAAGGGTGCAAGGGATAGAGGCTAGAACTAGATCTAAGAGGTTATTCCCCCTGGTTGGAGCTTCATTAATAAGTTGTAGATCAGCACATCTCAAGTGTGCCAGAAGATCCTTTTTCATATTAGATAGCTGAGGAGGTAAATTGAAATCACCACAAACTACGTGAGAAGCTGTGGGATGCATTTGCACCCTCTGTGAGAGTGCTTGCATGCAACCATTAATAACCTTAAACTGAAAAAAAAAAAAAAAAAAAAACTAAGTATAATACAAGTGTAATTCTCAAATAAGCAAAATCATTCAGCAATAGAAGACAAAAAAAAAAAAAAAACACTTTAATTTTTAGCAGTAATTTAACGGTAATTATAAGGGATATATCAGAATTGTCAAAAGCAATAAAATAAAAAACTTAATTTGTCTATACAGTAATTCCAGGAGTACATAAAAAAATTAAATGAATTTCAGCTGTTGATCAGGTCAAAATCACAGTATTTAAACGGGAACAGTGTAGCCCTTAAAAAAAAAAAAAATTCATGGCACTTAATAAAATTGATCATAGGAGCAGAAGAAAAAGTGTTAAAAGTGGGATACCGCTTTAAGCGGGAGTGTTATAAAGGGAGTTTACTTTATATATATACGAGCCAGCGTAACTAGAACAACCACTTCATATGCGCGCGAACCGAGAACCTTTCCTTTTTTGCGAATTCGCCACATTGCCCATTTGTTACTCCAATTAACGTACTGCAGAAACTTAATTTCTAGTGCTTCAACTAGAATATCGGTGTATGGATAACCTGTGTGGTATTTATGAAAAAAATATACTAAAAAATGTCGTAACTGTCGGATTTCTATCTATCAAACTTTAATGAAATTCAGGTGGTTGGACAAATCTTTTTAAAAGAGCCAGATGTAAAATTTAATGAAAATCCATCCACTGGAAGTCGAGTTATTACATGCGGACAGACCATGCAAATCTTTGCCTCAGGCGAACGGCCTAAAAGTTGATGTCACACCAGTGTATAGTGCACAACTGAAATTTACTCCTAACAGTTTTCTCACTCTTTCCATAACCATTAAATGCTGACAAATAACTATTTACTGCGTGAATCTACAGAATTATACTTTCAAGTTCAACGTCTGTTGAGAAACTGCTTCGTCCAAGAGGCTTCGCGTGATATACAGTAGATCTGTCAGCAGTAATCATAAAACATCTGTGAGGCAAAGTTGTTGCTTGGATTCCCCTGGAAAAGTTGGGGATCTCTATTGGCTTCGATCGGCTTCCCAGTGTTAACAAATGTATCGAATACCTCCATGAATTTGAATGGAAACATTGTATTAAGACACGTGATGTTTCCCAATTTGATGTGGGAAACAAGTTGGCCATTCTATTGAATGGAGATTTGCAAAGAATTTTCGAGTTACTTGGCAATTTGATGCTGCCTGATAGTAGCAGTTCAAGGATGACAAGGTTTCTTAGAGGTGATACGACGGTGCCATGGTAGCATATTTAAATTAGAAAGGAGATTGATTTTGAGATGGCATTTGGAACACCAGTTTAACTTATTGAGCCATTTTGTTTATCTAGTATTCAGTGGATAAGAATCTGGAGTATTAAGTTGGAAGCGCAGAGTGATTGGGATTTTTAGGGGAATTGGGATGATGCAACGGAGCATGTACTTAACTGATACTAATGGAAAGTTGGCGCGTCCTGTTTATTTATCCATATAGCTGCATATGCTTTTAATGTCTGTAAAGCGCGTGAAGAACGTCACATTTTTGCCCCAGGTGATGACGTGTTCAGTGTTGGGTTGGAAAATTCCCATTATAATAGTTCCGTCACCACCGATATTTCTCTTCTCGGTAAAATAAATCTGAATGGTTTTCTCTTTGTTTATCTACAGTCCAATAATATAAAGTAATCTTCGGGACCTTGTAGCTGTTGGCTCTACACCTATAGCGCTAACGGAAGATGCGGGTCTTTCGTGGCCGAATTGGGTTTCAAGTTGCCAGCGTATATTGTAAAATTATAAAAGCAGACAGAAAAGAGGACAGCTGAGAGAATACGTAACGCCTGTTGAGAAAACAATTCGATGATCCTGATTTATTATCAGAGTCCCTACGGTAAAAGCATTTTCGAAGACAAAATAAGTCTATGGCGATTCTGAAGTAATCCTGTAGGATGGAGCAGAAATGAACGGATTTCAAAAGCCACCTTTATATCAAGAATCATGACATTGAGTTCCCCTCGTTACCCATGGGATTCTCAGGAATCCTTTCCTTTTTTTTCGAGCAACTTGGTCCACTCAAGGCGGATTGAGATTGTAGACAGTGTATCGTCCTGGAAGTAGCAGATTAGTTATCGATGCAAATCGATGTACATATGAAGAGGGACTATACGGTGTAGAATTCCGGGAATAACAGAAGATTTGATCTCCTGAAATTCGCCCATAGTCAGCGGATATCGAATACTGGAATGCGTTGCCTCCCAAAGCAGCAGAGGTAGTGAGATTGATGTGCTCTTTTTTAACTCCAAAGTTACAGTTCTCGACAGAAGTGGAAATTATTATTATTATTTTTTTTTTTTTTTTGTTTCTATCTCCCCACTGTAGCAGCTATTTCAGCATTGATTGAGCGATATGATACAAGCAATGCTGTAATCGTAAAATTAGCAGAAGGTATACTCTATAAATGTTACGAAAAGCAGAGTATATACTGTGCATTAATCGAATTCCAGAGGGTATACAGCGTATGCCCACATACGCCTTACTTCAGTCTTTCAAAAACCAGAAGGTACACGCTATTCACCTTAAAAAAATTCAGATGGTATACGGCGTATACTAGCGTATATCCTCCACTACAGCCCTGGATACAAGTATATCGATCAACCAATGGTTGAAGCACTGATACAAAAAATTTGTATAACTCGACAGCTTAGACGGTGCCTGTGTATATCCTATGCATGGTCGGATTGGGTCTATAGTTTATTTGTGCGGGGATGTTGCGTTCAGGTCAGCTGATGATAAGTATATTGCATGAAGATAATGTGCCGTCTGGTTGCGTTTAATGCCAAGATCCCTTAAAAATAAAATTATCCACTAATCCATACACGATTTGATATCTGTGAAGGACACCTTAAAAGGTTGTACAGCTATAGCAGAGGACAGACAGAGTTTAGCCTCCTACCTACGTTTGTCTTTCATCTTTGGAACTATACATGCCGAGTACAAAGTTCTTCAATGTTATATATATATATATATATATATATATATATTTGCTGTAATTGATCTGTATTTTTAAGGAAGTGTTGACCCTATGGTATTTATTTATTTGGAATAATGCATAATGTATGTTTGAACATGTTGTAAAAGTGATCCGTTCCTCAGTTGCACTTCAGCGAGATGGTGCACCAGCACATTTTATGCTTTTACCGTTATAGAATATCCTGCCGGCACATTTAGTGGACGATGGAGTGACAAATGTGATTTGGCATAAGAACCTTGAAGCCCAGAATCTTGACAATGTGTATATTCCACTTTGGATATTAGGAAGTAGAACATTTTCCCAGCAATGGATAATGAAGACCTCGTTTTTTATTATATTCAACCTTCAATCCAAAAGGAAAATCTCTAAAAGAACGTGGATATGGATCATATAATGTGCAGAGAACTGAGGCAAACATACAGTTGTGCCTTGCTTTAATGCCTATTTACTTTGTGCATGCCCCGTATGTCAAGCAAACAACTCTGCCCCGTGAAATTTTTCCCATCGAAAAGAGTTTTACCAAGGAAATGATGCGTGATGTGGATTTGAATGAAAGTGGAATCCCCATGACCCCATCGCGGTCTAGAGTATGAACATATTTATTATAAATGTTATTAATTGTTATTATCTGTTAATTATTCTACAGAGGAATTCTTTCACCCCTTTCCAATCAGATGAAGATGATTAGCTTCATTACTACTAAATTGGTTCAAAATTTTAAAACTTTAGCTTTATAAAATTCCATTAAGAGTAACAAAATTGCTTAGATGTTAAATACACGCAATAATTACATGGCTGGTTGTTATCGTTTTCCTGCTTCCCGTAACATTCATCTCATTTGAGATAATACAAGTCATGCGCTCAGCATGCTGGTCACAGATTCAGAGAACGATCTTGGTGCTATCTTTTGCTGGAGTTTTCGCATGACGCCCACTGTTTTTTTTCTGGAACTTCCCTTGGCAACAGTTATCTCCCTGAATTCTTCATTATTTCCATTTATGACTTTGTTAGCTGTAACAAAAGGTGATCCATTAGTGTACAGAAATGGGCGTATGTCTTAGAAACTGATGTTTGCAACCAGTTTCAGATTCGAGTTTGAAGATTAGTTCCCGGAAAGACGAGTTTATATCACTTCGACCTTGGAAGGGTTTCGGGGTGTTTTGTTTAACATAATGTTTTTCATTAAGAGCGATTCTTATCATGCAGTTCTTTAAAATTCTATTTTGTAATCTGCATTTTGTAGCCTGTTTCTAAGAAGTCTTACAACACAAAAACTTTATGGACACTGAATTGCTTTCGGAGGACACCGATGAAATCATTTCTTAGATTGTTTCTTAATAGTTTTTTACACTGAGCTTACCTTAACACTGCATAACTATTCCTCAAAAGTTTATTTTTTAGAATAACTTCTTGTTCGTTTCCGAGAAGAAAAGATCGATTGCATAAAATAAGAACATTACGTTAAATACTAGTTAGAATTTGCCAGGGCCCACTTTACCAGTTGTTTTAAGAGATGATACCAACACAATTATTTATTGAGTTTTGTACATTTAAACTTGGGTTACAAATTAAACCATGCTACGAAATTTCTACTCTGCTGAGTGAGCAAAAGTGCACATCTTTCCTTAATAAAATGGGCTTTAAGACCTGTTATTTATTATTTGCATCATTCTTGTTTAATTGATGTTTAATAATGATATTGATAAAATCGTTCAGGAACTGACGTGAACAATTTTATTAACCTTAATTACATAATCCACTCGTGATAATGAATCAGTCGATGGAAGTGGTTGAGGCGAAAAGATGTAACGTTCATTTACCTGTTGGTGACGATGCAGAAATCTGCTCTAACGAATAACCTTATCACCTTCTACTGTATACATTTAATAAAATGGCTTTAAAAATGAAAAATATACCACGTAGTTATAGATTGTGTAGTACAAACTTTTATCTGTGTACCAGGTTTTGTACGCTGAACTAGTTCTAGTGCTGGGCGTAATAATTGGACGTATTTGGAAGTATAAAAACATCAAGTTATAGATAACGAAAGCTGCTGAAATGTTCGGTTTTTTCCGTCACGATTACACATAAAATAGCAAATGTCATTGTCCCAACTTCATTTACCAGTTTTTATTATAACTATTTACACTGATATTGCTAATGGCTTACTTTCATTAGTGGCAAGTGGCCAAGCAAACTGTTAAAACTAATAATTAAAAGTAAAAGAAAATAGTTGTTGGGAAAATCAATGTTCAAAATTTAATGTATTGATAAAAAAAGAAAGGGTAACAACTGCCTCTCAAAACAAAGATTGTTTATATGATACAGCTTATCACAAAGGAAAATGATTTATAAAATTAAGAAAAAATTCTCCCAGCAACTTTCCGTATTCCTATGTGTATAGTCGTTTATAGCATACCTAATTACAGTTTCAATTTAGCACCATGTATTAGCTAGCATATTCCTTCCAGGATATTATAGAATGGCAATTTTAAAGAAATTGTCTGCAGCAATAACTTCATTAAGAAAGTTTAGCTGGAGATCAATTTATTTCACGTTTCCAACCACGGGTATTACGATTCAATTGGAATGTATTCATTGATTACAAAGAAATTGTGCATTTTCCGCTTAAGTTTTGAAAGGGTTTACAAGGTTAGGAGGAACCAGAACCTAAGAGTTATACCCAGCAAAGCGCATGTACTATCGTAGCTGTATTTTGGGAAGTTCCGTGGAAGGTGGAAACATATGGAAATGTTTCATTCAAGTTAGTTAATAATTGTTAATACGTACTCTCAGTACATAAGAAACCGTAGAACGTCTTTGTTAGAAGTTTTCGTCGCTTAACAGAAGAAACGTGTTTAATAATGCATATGAGATGGCCTTTTGCGCCTGGATTTTAGTTAAAAAGGAACGGAAATAACACCTTGGAGTTGTGCTAGTTTTGGTTGGGATTATCTTTGCCTTTTTGCGAGTACACCGCTTGATAGCAACGTGTCCAAGTCGTCTCTGGGAAGGGAAGAGGTTTACTTCCCCTTCACACACACCACCTGTATGCGCAGGTGCACGGTACATGCCGTATGGGGATGCTGAGAGATTAGTTAATAGGAGACTAGTTCAAAGCACATGCCAGCTTCTTTTATTCCAGCTGGGTGTCAAACCGAGCCGAACAAATCAGGGGGTAGGGGAAGTGTTCGGTTCCGGTGAGGGGGGGGGAGTTCTTACATTTCTTCCTTTTGAAACCATGATATTGCATGGAAAGAGTGAGCGCACATTTACAGGTGGCTCAGTTATTTAGCCTTGGCGGAGTGTCAAGGATCAAGTGAAGGTCATATTAACACTAGCATCCTTTGCCTAAAACTTTAGACAAATAAGGCGGGGGTGAGATGCATGACTGGGGCCTAGAAAGTCTCGTGGGAAAGGTGTCCTACACGCAGGAAAGCTGTACCCAAACAGGTCAGTCGCTGATCTGTGAAGCAAAATATGGTAGCAAAATATCTCTGACACACGCGGTTTTCCACATTTTCAGTCTTTGATGTAATTTCTTGCCAGGGCTAGGTGAACTCTGCGTAATTTAACAATATTATTCTAGTTGACTTTTATGCTGATTTCATTTGTTTTATTTTATGATTTTTTTATATATATATATACAGGATTAAGCAAAATTAATTTTTAACATTTTACGATTTTCAAAAATTAAATTGTACATATTTGATGCTATATTTGTATAAGATATTTATAGAAATGAAAGTTTGCATTTGTATAAACTTCCATTATAAAGTGCTCTAGGAAGTACGAAAACGGTAGAAGTATAGCCTTCATGAGAACACAAGTATGTTGGCTCTTATATCCCGTGGTGACGTCACAGAGCACTAAAAACTCGCAGAGATACCTATGAATAGTTACTTGAAAAGTCAACATGGCAACAATCAATAATATTCTTAGAACTTTAAAGGACACAAAGTGGAATTCCTGTGACAGCAAATTTGTCGGCTGTCACATGCAAACCAGGACGGTAACGATGATCGTAATATGCAGTTCTATGTGACGTACTGTATTTGATTATAAAGAGACGGCGAAGGCGATTTTGAGAATTTAATTGTATTAGACAGAGCCATATAGCGAACCGAACAGAAATGATTGATACAGAACACCGTCCACACGTGAGCATTCTTTGTACATTTTATATAAACGTTAGTAGAATTTAAGTGTGAACGCGCCTTAATGCTGCGTTACTATATAAGGGCAATGACTGGAACTATTATAAATATAATAATTGTGAAGAGTATCCTTAAGAAAGATAACATCCACAGCAAACACGAGGCCAAAAATCAGAGAATAGAGAATACTTAGATGCACTGAAGCAGAACCTCCTCGCACTCAGCAAGAGACTGCGCCGATACAAAGAGAGCTCCCAGAAGAAAACAAACTGAATCTTTGATAAAAACAAGTCTTCTACAAGAGGAAAAACAATGTAACGGACCATCCGAGATGAAGACGATCGAGAAGTTCTGTGGCAACATATGGAGCAGTGAAGTAAGACATAACAGCCGAGTCCAGATAAAACTAGCCTACAAGAACCACCGGAACCTGTACACGGCTTGCATCGAATATCGCAGGGCCTTCGACTCCGTGCGTCATAGCTGGATAACAGAGACGTAGAAGATATACAGAGTCAATCCGACAGTGGCAAACTTCCTAGAAGCAGCTATAGCGATATGGATTATCACCATCAAGAGCATCACATCCAGCCTTATCAGGAGAGGAATCTTTCTGGAGATGCTCTGAGCCCACTGTGGTTTTGTCTAGCACTGAACCTGCTGTCCACCATGCCGAATAACAAGTATTGATATATTCTCAAAGAAGAAACGAACAACCTGTACACCCTCTCCCACCCGATGTGTATGGATTACATCGAGCTCTAATGGGCAACCGAGAAGCAACTCCAACAGCTACCCCGGATTACCGAAGAATTCAGCAGTGGCATCAGGATGGAATTTGGACTAGACAAATGCAAGACCTACGGATTGTATCATGGAAATTTAGTCGACCGACACTGCCAGCTGCTGACTGGTAAAGAGATCGAAGCCATGAGATGGGGAGAGACCTACAAATACCTGGAGATGATGCAGGCTCAGCAGTTAGAACACAAGATGATCAAGGCCTGCCTGACCAAAAATTGTAATCAGAGACTAAGAAGCCTACTCAAAGCAAAGCTGAATGGAGAGAACACAGTTTAAGCCATAAACACCTATGTAGTCCTAATGCTAACATACTCCTTCGGCACCATACAATGGACTCGGGATCACTAATACTGAGCTGCAGGAGATCATCAGAAAGACAATGATGACCAAGAGCCGCCAACACTACCCGAAGACTGCTGTGGAGAGACTAACAATGGCTCGGAAAGGAGAAGGAAGGGTCTTAACAGACCTCATCGATTAACAAAAGAAAGTGATTAAGAACCTGAAAAATTACTTCCGGAAAAACACAGCGCCACCCTACCAGGCCATCAGGAAGATAGACAAGTGGCATATCCCACTCAACCTAAGCGAGGAAAAGACTAGAGTTCAGCTTTTACTGATGTTTATATATACTCGGTGATCACTGAATTATGACCACCCCATTCGTTATGGACTATGCTGCATAGCACGCAGTATAAAAAGTCGAACAGCTTCCTACGCTAGCACAGTGGTAATTTGCATCTGGTTATAGAAGTCAAAGTGATAAAGTAACAGTTATGGGACTTAAAGTTATCACTGACTTTCAAAGGGCATGATTGTGGGAACTCGTGCATCGGATGCTTCCATATCGGAAACGGCACGTCTTCTACATTGCTCACGGCCCACTGTTTTTAATGTGTACAAAGAATGGTATCGAACAGGTCAAACCACCTCCCACCGACAGAACTATAAAGGATTACGCAAGGTGTATGTACCCATCGTTCATAGTGAACGAAGGATGCAACGCGTTTTACGGGTTCAACGGCAGGTCACTGCAACCGCTGACATCGCAGTACAGTATGTGGAATGCCACAACAATATTCCAAATGACGATGGCTCCTCACACTCAGCCGTATGGGGGTTCCACAGCAGAAGACCCAAGGGACACCTCCTCACCACCACCACCATCGTCGTCGGCGAATGCTGTGGTGTCAACAACACGCTGGTTGGACACTGGAGGACTGGGAACGCGAGTACTGGTCGGATGAGTCCAAATGCCTGGTGCAACACCCCGACGGATGCTGCTATGAGTGGCGTAACCAACACGAGTCCATGGATCCATCATGCATGATAACCACTATTCAGCCAAGTTGCGGTGGTTGCTTAATATGGGACATGTTTTGCTGGCAAGAACTAGGACCTCTGATGCTTATGGACCAACGTTTCAATGCTGAAGTCTACTGGCTGCTCTTAGAAGACTTTATGTACTCTGCCATGCTGCATTTTTCCCCGGACAGAAACGGGATCTTCCAAGACGATAATGCGCCGTGCCATCGGGTCCGCACTGTGCATGAGTTTCTCGAGGAATACAGTGAAGAAGAAGAAGAAGATATCACCCATCTTGATTGACCTCCAAATTCGCCTGAACTCAATCCAACTGAACACCTGCGGGATGTTTTGAAACGAGAAGTGAGGCCTATGGACACTCAACCGTCATATATTCCGGCATTGTTGAAAACCTTCAGGCAGCATGGCTGCGGGTCCTTATGGATGGCTTCAGACATCTAGTGGTGTTTGGTTTTGGTTTTTATGGCGCATGAGTGACTAAGGCCATGATGCGGCAAGTCCAACATCTAGTGGAGTCATGCCTAGGCGAACAGTGGCTGTTATCCTTGCGAATGATGGCCCAATACTGTGTTAGGTAGTTGGTCATAATTCAGTGATCACCGAGTGTAGTTTTATAAATATACCGCCTTACAAAAAAGCAGAAACTGCCATTCAGTGAATTATTTCTAATTCACGCAGAATAATGTTCGTCCTTCCATATTTAGTGTATGAGATTATTCACAACACTAAACAAAATGAGACCAGGTTGAATAATTTAAACATTTGAAGTAAAGGAATAATAAAATTATATATATAAATTAGTCATAAATAATTCATTAGTTTGAAAAATTGGGAACTAAGCATTGGGACTACTTCCAGACCAGGCCTACATCATCCAGGTTTTTGTCATTGTTGTAGTAGTATTTTAGAAGCATCGGCGACTAAAGCCATATTGCTACTTGTATATAGTCTGTAAATTGCGTGTGTTGTGTGGTCGATTTTCTGTTTGCTGGACGAAAAACCGGGGTTCCGGGCGGGAAACCATGCTACCCTCGTCTGAGACCAACTAACTCAGCCATGTTGTGATAAAGGTCCATAAAAATTCCTCCCGAAATCAGGTCTTTTCCACGGTGTGGAGAGGATGGCGATCCTACCAATTGTGTTACACACGAGGGCCCAGGTTTTTGTCTTTCATTACCAGGTTTTTGTCTTTCCAATACATATATGTATTAAACAGCATATCATAGTAGGCTGTTACATACAGAAGGTTAGTGTTAATGTTCGTGAATATATCGCATGCTTGCTCAGTGCGGCGGCGCCATACATGTGAAGAAAAACATGAAGGTACAACTATCAGGATCAGGTACGTCAGAGATCTCTGAATATGTACCGCGTACTGCGATCTTCTTGAGGCCATCAAATCGTCACCACTAGGCTGTCTGTGCTGTGCTGTTGGAAACCTTTTCGTACTATCACAGAAAGGTCGTCTTCACTTGTCATCGTTAGCCGTATTCAATGGCCATCATGCATTTCGGAGAAAGTGACCTTTCCGTGGGACGTGGCAGTATGAAAAGGTTTCCAGCAACAAAGCGCACGCATCGTGAATGGCGATTTGGTGGTGTGAAAGAGCTGGAAATACGTGATCCCTATTGCGGGCTTTTTGATGTATCTGAGCTGACAGCTTTACCTTCTTGTCTCTCTTCATATGGTTAGGTATTGATGCGGCCATGCTATGCAAACATACGATATATTCACAGGGATATTTTTAGATATTTGTACACAAAACACATGGAACTATTGGAGCAGCAGCATTTGTGCCTAAGAAAACGTTTGTGCCTAAAAATCTGAACGCGTTTGGACATTTAAAAAAAAAAGAGAAAAAAAGCTGACACTTTGAGAAAATGACATTAAAAAATGTTATGCCTTCTGGAGTAGGGAACATAGCCCATATATCCTTCTATAAAAAATCTGAAAAAGTGAAGGAACGGTTAATGTGGACATTTTTGTTTGGAAATATCATTAATTTTCTCTTTCAGATTGTTTCCCAACAGCCTTTGGGGGGGGGGGGGGGGGGGGGGTAAGCATGGAATGTATTATTTATATACCTTTTTTTTTAAAAACTGGAAAAGTTGAACCTGTGCTCAATACTTCTCCACAAAATTTTGCACCCAAACGTGTTGTCTATCAAGGCATCCATTGGATCAAAGCCTTTTATAATCAAAATCTAGTAAGTATATTGCTCAAATGTGCCCAAACAACATAGAGAATAGAGAGAGAAAAAAAAAAAAAAATCCAACTAAACTATTCCATATAAATATTATTTTCGTAACATAATTAACAGAATTTGTTTTCTAAATTAGATAAAGATGGAGATAATCACGTTTTTGGATTAGCAAGAAACAATGGAACAACACAAAGAAATTTATGAAGTGATATAAGAAAATTATAGGTTAGAGAAACTATGATTTCTGTGTATTTTTTTTTTTTTTTTTATAGATCGTTGATTTTTGTTATTGTTTATATATTCTTTTCAATTGACAAATACCAGTGATCCATGAGGGCAGCATGAAAAAAAAAAAAAAAAAATGTTTTTAAGTTCAGAAATGTAAATTTACTACCAAAAAAAGGACTTGGTGGTCGAAAACCTTCACATTTAGTTAAGTATCGAAAAATGTAAATTTTACTCTTGTTTATGGAAAAAGGATTACTGGTTAAACTAGCCACGTTTACGACCAGTGGTGATTCAATTATATAAATAACGTCGGGGCAGAGTCTCAGACAGAGGATCCTTTCTCGGGAGTGGCGGTAACTACGGCTGTAGACACTCAGCTGTTCTAGTGGTACCTCACTTCTCTGGCATCTTGCCAACTGGAGGCGTTGGGAGGTGTAGCTTCTCTCCCTTGCCCTTTCTTCGTCGGCGTCTTGAAAGGACGCAGGTGTATTGACAAGTTGACAGCAGTGACAGAAGCGGCAGCTGTATGGATCGGCGACGCTCTGAATTTGCCCTCCTAAGGTTCCGATTTCCCTGCGAACAATGAAGGCTAGTTATCTGTGCCAGTGAGGGGTGATGACGGAGAGTGCTAGCAAATGGCGAGAAAGAGACCAATAATAATGGGAAATTTTGGGTACAGACAGACTGGTTGTGTGGAATAGCCTTCTATTAGACCTGTAGCATTTTGTTCTGAAATTGCATATTGGGCGCAAAGTCGTTGTTAACCCGTCAGAAATAATCAAGTTGCTTAGGAAATTACATCCTAAATAAAAATAAATATGGTGCTTGCGCACGCATTTTTATTCCCAATTAAAATAAATAAATCTCCTGTTTATATGCCGGAACGACCACATATGGTCACAGGAGGTTACGAGAGAGAGAGAGAGAGAGAGAGAGAGAGAGAGAGAGAGCGCGCGCGCACACACACACACACACACCGTATTCAGGAATGACATGGACTTGAACCACGGTCAGCTGAAACGCTTGTATTACTGTACACGTTTGACACTGCGGTAAGATATGTAATAAAAATATATTTTCTGTTTATACTCTGGGACGACCAAACGGTCAGAGGAGTTCACAAGATAGACAGAATATGAGAAACAGCACCGTATTCAGCAGTCACGGGCTTGAACCTTTACACGGCAGTCCATTTCAGGATATTTTGAGGCTCACAGAACAAACAATTTTACAATATTTGATATCTGAAAGTAAGGATGATAAATTGAATTTTAAAGAATTTCATTGAAGAATTGATTTCTAAATTTGGAAATTGTTCTGGAGAAATAGTAGCAATAGAGGCACGTGATGCAAGAGAGTAAGCGTATGAGCTTATGTAGCATCAGTCAAAAAAAAAAAAAAAAACCCAATTTCACACATCCATTCCCTCTAAAAGTTTGTTAGTGCTTTTCGTAATATTTCATTCTTATACTCCTTTATTTTATTATTATTATTGTTGCTCTTATATTATTTCTCCCTGATTGGGGTTTCCACCTCGTGACGGGTATTGCTACCAAGTATTGAGGGTGGTTGTTATGTCTGGTGTTACTGTTGGTCAAGGAACTCTGACTGTCCTAGAGGTGCCGTGTCGGATTAAAACACGGGCTAACAGGGCCCTTACCCGGAGCGCCATTCTTTATAGGGCGCCAAAAACAGGAGAACAATGAGGCAAAAAAATATATATATAATCTTAGTAAAGGGCGCCGAAAAATCAATCTGCCCAGGGCGCCGAAATACCTTGTTCCGGCACCGTACATGTGTTCAGGATTGCGACCTTCTGAAGTTCCTTGTATATGTTCTCTGGGAAACCTGTTGCTGCTAGTCTGTTATGCAGGGTCTTTGGCACCATACCGGTGGTTGACAGGATGATCGGGATGGTCATTACTTGTTGCATATGCCACATCTCTTTGATCTCCTGTCTTAGGTTAGAGTACTTCCTGAATTTTTCTTCATAGGTTTTCTGTAGGTTGCCAGTGTTGGGTATTGCTATGTCAATTAGATCGGTAGCCTTTTCCTTCTTGTCCACAAGGGTTTTGTCCGGTCTGTTGTGCGGAATTGTCTTATTCGTTATTATGGCGCGCTCCCAGTACAGCCTGTGAGTTGGGGTCTCTAGCCGGCGTCCATCGCCTCATCATCTCCTCGCCGGAGATGATGAGGTGATGGACGGAGGTCCAGTTCTGCAATTTAGTCAGTGCGTTGTTGGCTTTCTCTTCTAATAAAGCTGTGGTGTTGGACTGGACGATGAGCACCAGATAATCTGCAAAAGCGAGGGGGGGGGTGTACCCCACCGAGTTCTATTTCCAGGACCCTTGTCCAGAACGATGGACCAGAGAAATGGTCCCAAAACCGAGCCCTGTGGACAGCTCCGGATAACCCTTCTGGTGACTCTCTGGAATTTGGCGGTTATCAGGACTTTTCTGTCGGAGAGGTAGGCTTCCATACAGTTATATATGTTGGCTGAGATACTGGCCTGGCGGAGTCTGCGTAGTATGCTCGGCCACCATACACGGTCAAACGCTCCTGTGAAGTCGATTAGGATCAAAAGTGATCGAGGAACTCTGACTGTCTGTACTGTGCTGGCTTGGTTGATTAGACTATGGATCGCATCTTCTGTAATGAAGCCTGGTTTAAATCCATATTGTAGCGGTGAGGAAAGATTTTCTTCAATGTAACGGTTTGCAAGCTGGTTAAGGAGGAGCTTTTCCAAGAGCTTGGCAAGGACTGACAGTAATGCTATTGGCCTGTATGAGGATGGATGCTGCGGAAGTTTTCCAGAGCTTTGGAGTATCAGCCTGAGGGAGGCCTTCCTCCAGGCTACAGGGAAGGTAACCTCTTAAAGGCATGTGCTGACAAGCATGGTAGGGTATAGTTCCGCAAACATTTTGATAATATCAACTTCTAAAATATCACTTCCGGGTGTTTTTCCTTCTTTAGTTTTAGCTATGGCCATAAATAGTTCTTGTGAGGTGAATGTTTCCTCCCTAGCTGCCATTGTGTAGGTGCAGTTCTCATCTATGAATTTAAATATTATATCTAAGATATTATTGAAGGATTCAACCCAAGAGTATGTGTAGGTCCCATCTGGCTTTTCTGTAGTGATTAGAACTCCCCTGGAGAGTTTGTTCGTAACTGTCCTGAACACAACACCCAGGGATTGTTGTTTCCGGAGGAGGCAACCGCCGCCTGCCAGGAGGCTTTCTTACACTGTCAGATTTCTTGTGTGTAGCTATTTCTAAGTACACAGTACATCTTCCTGGCAGCCTCGATTTCTGCAGTAAGTAGGTAGGAGTGTAGAGTGTGTTTAGTGTCAAACGGCACCAGGGTTTTTCCCCATATCTGCATGCTATACATTGTGGGTGTGAAACAGAACACTGTAAATGCCAGAGGTTTAAAGTGTATGGATTTTGTATATGTGTAGTGTCGTGTACCGTTGTTCATCTGGTCATTTAGCCACTGGGCCCCTAATAGGACCCAACGTCGCCCCACTCCGCCCCGTGGAGGCAGACCGGGTACACCAGTATCATAGTTATTTATTCTGGCAGGTTCTGCCACCTAATTTCCTGAAATTTCAGTGGCAAGGACCTGGAAAAAAAAAAAAAAAAAAAAACCGCTACAGATATAGGGGTCAGCCAAAACAAAAGGAGTACTAGTTGGTTTGTTGTTATTTGGTTTTTTTTTTTTAGGAGCATTAGCAACTAAGGCCATATTGCTCTGGTGATATGCGATGGTCATTCCCTGAACTTTCCGTATCCTCCGTATTTGGTGATCACGGGCTCGAACCCCGGTCTAATCAAGAAGCGGGGGCTACGCACTGCTGCTCCTGCCCACCTGGCTACGGAGGCGCCGGTACTAGTTGGGCGATTTGATGTTAAGTTTTTGGGTGTAGGGCTCAAGTAATTTCGAGTTGATACGGACGCTAGTCGTAAGTTAGAAAAGGGGAGAGAGACCATAGAGAAGATGACCTCAAGTCAGTGGAGCAGGCCCATGCCCCACCAGAGTGAAAAAGAGGGGCGGCGAGGGGAGAGTAGACCAGGGGTAACCTCTCCCTGCCGACCGGGGAGTGGAGGCAAAGGACCACGCAAGGGAGCATGGCTAGGGAAGCCTACTGGCAGCAGCTGAGCTCTGCTGGTGGGTTCTGTCACTCTTGGGATGAAGGAAGTTTTTTTTTTTTTTTTTTTTCTCCTGAGAGGACTGTGATATCCAGGAAGTTTCTTAATTTGATCTTCAATGTGGTGTTTGGGTGCCTAACCCGTCTAGCAGTGAAGACAGACTGCGCAAACTCGGTAAAGGCGGCGTAGCGCTGCTCATCCATTATAATCAGGTGCTTACAATGCCGGGGATTTTCTTGGATTTTAGTGGCAAACCTTATCCTGAACTCGCCATATTCATGGCAATGAAACATTACGTGATCCCACGTTTCTTCAGCCCCGCAGTGACACAGTGGATCATCTTCAATGCCTAGGGATGTTAGCTTCGCTTAAAAGGGTCCGTGGCCTGTCAATAGAAATGTAGTATGGAGGCCTGGTGAGTGCTAGGGAGGAGGCTTTAGACTGATGAGGGAATGAACTTTTTGGTTATTAATCCTTTGTTGGTGGTGTCCCATGTCTCTTCCTTTCCTGTTTGGCGTTGTTATCAAGGTTAAGAGTGATGCCTGTTGTTTCGGTGGGAATATTCTTCTTCAACCGTTGATACAATCCTCTTCTTATTACCTCTAGGTGTAGGGGTATACATCCAGCTAGCACCTGTAGAGCTGGGTTGCTTACTGTACGGCAAGGAGCATAGAACGCTGTATGGAGTCTAGTTTACGGCGATTTCGGTCGAGGGAGGCCCTAATACACCATAGTGAGGCTCCATAGCAAGCTATTGGGACAAATATAGCATTATAGATGAGGGCCAGAGCACGGCGCTTAAGGCCCCAGTCTGCACGGCTTATACGGATGATCATGGCCGAGTATTTTTTTTTTTTATTTTATTTTCTGTGACATATATTTCAAGTGAGGATGGTAACTTAGCTTCATATCTAAGACCATTCCTAAATACTTGATTTCTGGGTATAATCTTATGGAGGTGTTGTCAATTTTGATAACCGGTGGTCTTCGTAGTTGGAGCGTTCCCTTGAGCAATATAGATTTTGTTTTCTCTTCCGAAATCTTTAGTCGGTGAATGGCCGCCCAGTCCTGGAGCTTAGATAGTGCGCAATTTGCGCGCTCCTCTAGATCAGCTCTTGTGTCGCCCTGCACTACCAAAACCAAATCGTCAGCAAACGGAAGGGGTTGAGTCATCTCCAAGTCTATCCCAAGGAACTCGTCCAGGACGATGGACCAAAAGAAAGGCCCCAGGACTGAGCCCTGGGGACAGCTTCGGAAGACCTGGCTAGTGACAGATTTGTACCTGGTACTAACATGGACAGTGCGGTGTCTCAGGTACTCCTTGACACAGCTATAAAGGTTGAGTGGTGCTTTGGCTTGGCGGAGTTTTCTGAAAATACTTGGCCATCACTGCCGATCAAATGCTCCAGCTAAGTCAACTGTAATGGCAAGCGCATACTTGGCTTGAGTGCTTGAAGCAGTAGATACTAATTTAAGAAGAGCATCTTCAGTGCTGCAGCCAGCTTTGAAACCGTACTGAAGTGAAGAAATGGAGTTTTCTTTAGAGTAGCATTTTGACAACCTGCTGAGTAGAAGCCTTTCCAGAAGTTTGCCGAGGGCTGGCAAGAGAGCAATTGGCCTGTAAGATTTTGGCTCTTCAGGTGGTTTGTCTGGGTTCTTCAAGATGAGTTTAAGGCATGCCTCCTTCCAGATAGCAGGAAAATGGCCTTCCATTAGGCATCTATTGAAAGTGGCGAGCATGGTGTTAGGGAAGTAGGTTTAAAATTTCTTGATAACGTCCACCTCGAGGAAGTAAGTATGTGAGAGAAACGACTCATTATTAAGAGCATACGTCTTTGGATAGAGGAGTTTCTCTTGAACAGCAACCTTCTTAGTATAACAAAACCAGGCGCCAGTGCTATAGGTACAAAAGACGAAGGGTACGGTGGTTAATACCGCAGTATTGATGTGACAGAAATAGTAAGTTTTTTACTAACCAACCAAGAGCACAGAACATTCTGGATGTTACTGAGAGTACTTTCTAAAGAACAACGAGAATTACCGAGGACAACCGTTAGCTCATTCATCATTTGCGATTTTAGAAGCTTTGAGATTTCAACGGAGAAGCCACTCATTTAGAACCAAATCGCAGACGAGTGACCGAGCACTGAACCTTATGAGCATCCTCGAGAGACAGAGCGACTAATTTGCTGAATACCAGAAATGACTTGGACAGAACAGTGGAGGAAGTAGTTGCAGGTTAAGCTGTAGAGTTGTAAGGAGCATTGAGCCACCCTGAGGCGAGCAAAAAAGCTTTTCCCCCAAAGGGAGTCAAAGGCTCCTGAGTAGTCTACGAAAATAGCCATACCATATTTAAACGTGGTCCTTGAGGTTGTCACAGACATTCTCTCAGATATGCCAGACAAGCTGTACTTGTTACCTGGGAGTCTAAAACGCTGATGGAACTGATATTCGGGTGACACTCAAGTCAAAGTGGACCCAATTTCGGCAAAGTCCGGACGGTCTGTGACAGCGAAATCCCCCTCTTGCACCTTCACGATGGTCGGACTGTTACTAATCCTGGGTATAACCTCCATGCACAAGCACAATGTGGGAGATCACCCAGGTGTGAACCAGCGTAAGCAGGGGTCGAGGTGTGGCGCCCACACCACATGGAGGAATGACGCCCCTCTGTGTTTCCAGGCAATACTAGGTGGTGGTAGATGACACTCATCAACCAGTGCAATACCACCACTTTGCTTATTGGAGGCCTGAAGTGGTGGAACCCATGTTTAGTCTCCAGAGCTAAGTTCTGGTCAACTCCTCCGCATCTCTTCCATCATGCAGTATGACTGACTTTTGAGGTTGTTATGATGAACATCATGGCGAGATCCAATCTCCTTACATTTCGAGGGTATAGCTCTAAAACGGTGTTCGAAGATCGACCGCTAGTTAGTACACCGGACTAAACCTATTGGTAACTCTTTAGGGGGGTTTCCGGATCAGCTAGTGTATAATCTTGCTACCTCTACTCTGCCAGATAGTGGCTGGAGGGAGTCCGAGTAGTGTGTATGCGGGGGGCATTGTCGAGGCCACGTTATGTCAAGGATCTGGGTATATTTTTATCACGTGTACGCCATATCTAAAATTTTTCGTTACTTCATACAGCATGTCCCACCCACTTTTTCTTACTATTGAATACACCATGAATTGTCAAATTAATAGAGTAAACTTATCTGCCAAAAGATCTAAACCTCCCAAACACTTCCTAATTCATTTCACAGATATATGTTGTCTCAGTTCTAATCTCAACGATGTTCATTTCCACTTGCAGTAAGGTGTGTGTGGGGTATAACGGCTCCTGTGGTTTCCCCCATCTCCGCGTATTTTCTATGTTTTGGGCAAGCCTGAGATTTTTTTAAAAATATATATATGGTTAATGAGCTATGTGGCGTGTTGTGCCCTTTGTTCATCCGGCCTATTAGCCACCAGGTGCCTAGTGGGACCTGACTTTTCCACAACCTGCCACGGGGAGCCTGGCCGGGTGTATCCAATGATGCTATTTTACTCTGGCGGGTCCTGCCACTTACTTTCCTGAGATTTCAGTGGCTATGACCTAAAAAAAAATATATATATATATAAAATAAAATTCATTGGAGAAGTCGTGAGCGTAGTTTAGTTAGTTAAGGTTCTTTTAAACATTGTTTGGAGTTTACACTGAAAGTCAGTAAAGCCTAAAAGGTCGAGCATAAATTTTACATAGCTGATCGCTATGTAAGATGACAGTTTTGGGTGGGGAGCCAGAAGACTGGGGGTGGAAATAGAAAGCAAAGGGGTCGATAGAGAAGTGACCCCCCCCCGTTTTTCAGTGGAGCATGTCCATGCCTCACCAGAGGGAAAGAATTTCCCCTTGCAGTCTGCCAAACCCCGTGTACTTTTTCTGAGAGAATCTCAGTTATCGGTTGATTCAACTACTGCTTATCTCAGTTGCCCAAATTATTCGCTGTATGATTCCTTTCGCCTCAAAGGTGGTACTTGTGCATATATCCGTTCCGATATTCCCTGTCAGCGACTTAGTAATTTGCAATCTCCTCTTTTCGATCTTCTCTGGCTTAAAATCTCTCTACCTCATTGTGTCAAATTCATCTGTTGTCTCTACCGTTATCCTAACTCCAGTAATCACTTGGAGCTCTTTGACTTCCTCTCTTTGCAACTTTACTTTCTCCAGTCCAACTTTCCTAACAGTGAGGTAATTTTCCTTGGTGATTTTAATGTTCACAACTCCAGCTGGCTTCCATTTTCTAGTCACACCGACCCAGCAGGTCGAGATGCTGAGGCTTTTGCAACTACTAATGACGTAGCACAGATTGTTCATTTACCTACAAGAATACCGGACAATCCTAACCATACAGCCAACTCGCTTGATCTTTTTTCTCACAAACAACCCTTCTAAGTACACGTTCGAAGTGAGAGGTCCTTTAGGCACCTCAGATCACAACTTGGTGATTGTCTCTTATCCAATGGAGCCTTTATCTCGTGGCTATTCCCAACCTCGTATTGTTTGGCATTACAAGAATGCAAAATGGGATGACCTGCGAGATTTCTTTTCTTCTTTTCCTTGGTCGGATTACTGTTTCAAAACTTCTGGTGTCAACGTTTGCTCAGATCGTGTCAGTGAAATTATTCTTGCAGGAATGGAATCCTTTATCTCGTACTCTACTTTAAAATCTATGCCTTTATCTAAACCTTGGTTTTCCAATAAATGTGCTAAGGCTGTTGAAGAGAAGAATGTTGCATATCGTAATTGGCTTGTTTCTAATTCTTCAGTTTCATTTTCTGCCTACACCAAAGCTCGCAACAATTGTAAAGCTCGGATTAATCAGTCCAAACCCAGAGTTTGAACAGGCTAAGAGTAGAAAACTTGCTTCTTGCCCTAATTGTAGCCGAGCATTCTGGTCTCTTGCCAAAGCTATTTGCCGCAACTTTTGCCCATCTCTGCTCCCACTGCTACCCAAACTAAATGGTTCTGTTGTCACTTCAGCCAAGGATAAAGCTGACCTGCTAGCATCCCATTTTTCTTCCAACTCATGTATTAATGATCTTGGAAAAACACCTCCCACCTTTCCCAACACGCTCCATTCAATGCCTCCTGTGGTCTTCCGTCAAAAGGATGTCAGAAGAATTTTGAAGAATCTTGATGCGAAGAAAACTCCAGGTCCCGATGGTATTTCTCCACTTGTTCTCAAAACCTGTTCGCATAGGATACTGTCATGTGACACTCTCCTTTTTGCTGAGGGCTGATGACCCTCTTATGTGCGAGCAATGCGACACTATTTTATCCATTCAACATATTTTATATGATTGTACGAGTTTTAGAAATGCTCTATTTGCTGCTTTTACCCATCTAGCTGAGCCATATACACTCAGTCAGATTTTAAATGACAATGACAATGTGTCAGCAGTTTTTTAATATATATACACTCATATGAAATATACAATTTGCTGTTATCATTCTACTGATTTTATTTATTGTTATTTCTGTGTATATATATGCACTTTTCGACGAAGTAGCCTTTTTAAAAGTTACTAGTCTTTATCTTTCTTGAATTTTAACCTTTTCATTGCGCAAAAACCTTGCTGTTTTTGCGCCACAAAAATCAAAATCAAATCCTAAAATCTGTGCTCCTGAACGAAATTACTCTTGTTCTTTGCTGCCTTTTTTTCACTTTCTTATTCCAAAGCTGTTTTTCTTCTGCTTGGAAATTTGCTCATATCCAGCCAGTTCCTAAAATGGGTAACAAATCCCTCCCATCCAATTATCGTCCGATTGCAATTACTGCTACTCTTTTTAAAGTAATGGAGAAATCAATTAACCGCCAACTCTTAAACTACATAGAAACCTTTCTTCTGATCAACGATCGCCAGTATGGATTCCGTCAGTGTCGATCCACTGGTGATATTCTGGCTTATGTTACCCATTTATGGACTAATTCAATGGAAAAGTTCGATGAAACACAAGCAGTT
Organism: Mastigoproctus giganteus; assembly: GCF_048544385.1. Lineage (NCBI taxonomy): Eukaryota > Metazoa > Arthropoda > Arachnida > Uropygi > Thelyphonidae > Mastigoproctus > Mastigoproctus giganteus. Next base: position 151,547,924 of record NC_143581.1, on the reverse strand, counting down.
GCTCTTGACATCTCAAAGGCTTTCGATCATGTTTGGCATAAAGGTCTTCTAAACAAGCTTCCATCTTATGGTTTTCCAACTGATTTTTGTAATCGGTTATCCAGTTTTCTCTCTGTTCGCTCACTGAGGGTGATGGTAGGTGGCTCTCTGTTTTCTAAATTCTCCACTAATGCCGGTGTCTCCCAAGGTTCAGTTCTTTCCCCCACTCTTCTTGTATATTAATGACCTTCTTCCATTGGCTGGAAATCCTATCGATATTTTTGCCGATGATAGCACATTGCATTCCACTTTCCATTTTGAGAAACCTTGTCCTGCTCAATCAGCTTCAACTTCTCGAAAATCTGCTACCAATTCCCTAAATACCGATCTCCAGGTAATTCTCCAATGGGGCAAAGAGAACTTAGTTGATTTCAGTCTTCTAAAACTCAGTCTTGTCGTATATCTCGCAAAAAGTATTCTTCTGCTCCTATGCTATTCTTTGGTGACACTCCGATTTCTAGGCAAAGTGATATCTCTCTTTTGGGGATTACCCTGACTTCTAATCTCTCTTGGCACACGCACATTACAAATATTGCTTCGTCTGCATCTAAAAAACTTGGTTTTTTCTTTCGCGCTCGGCGTTACTTTTCTTTCAAACAGCTGTTCACTCTTTACAAATCGCAAATCCGCCCTACCATGGAATATTGTTCCCGCGTTTGGGGTGGTGCCACCAAAACCTCTCTCAGGCTTCTTGATTCCGTTCAGAAGAGGGCAGTTAGGTTAATTAATGATTTATCTATAACAGTCTCTCCACTCGCTGTCTCATAGACGTACTGTTTCTGCCGCATACCTCTTCTACAGATATTTCCATGGGCACTGTTCTTCTGAATTGGCTTCTATAATTCGCGCGCTCTCTTTCAAAACAGTCCGAACATGTGCTGCCACCAGCCAACATCCATTTACTGTCCAACTTCAAACTCACAGGACCAACTTCTCATCTTCCTCGTTTATTCATTCAACTGCCGTTTTCTGAACAACCATCATACGTATTTCCTGAAAATCACAGTCTACAGAAGTTAAAGTTCAATGTCAACAAATATCTTGTTTCTTCTTGTCAACCTGCAACCCAAGCACGGTACTAAATACTATAGGTTCTAATACCTCTCGTGTTTGCCACCTCCGTAGCCAGGTGGGCAGGAGCAGCAGTGCCTAGCACACGTTTCTTGATTAGACTGGGGTTCGAGCCTGTGACCACTAAATACGGAGAATGCGGAAAGGTCAGGGAATGACCACCGCATATCCTCGGAGCAATATGGCCTTAGTTGCTAATGCTCCTTAAAAACCAAATAACAACCTCTCGTGTTTGGGGTTTACATAAAAAAAAAAAAAAAAAACAAACAAACGTGCAATTGTTTATTCTGGAAGGAAGTTCAACCAAGGCTTCCTCATTTCCATGCCCTGGACGAAAACTAAACTGGTCAGAGGACTTTAGAGAGCGTTCAGTAAAAAAGCAATCTAGATAGGCAGCAATAAGTCGCTGAAGGGTTTTACCCAAGTTGGACAGTAACGCAGTAGGACGGGTAGGAGTGCCAGGTTTGGAAATTAATTTTAACAATGCAAAGTTGTTTGATAAAAATCCCCGCAAGATTATCAAGTCCAGCACAACTATTATTATTGATTTTAGAGATTGCTGAATCAACCTCCGCCTGGGGGAAGCAAGAAGTGTTGACAGATCTGATTTGTTGAATAGGAAGGTCACTGCTGGGGTCATCTGAGGAAGAAGTGCGTCAAGTATGGCATTGATAGTGCTAGTCCAAGTCAGAGTTTTGGCACTGTGAGAATCAACAGACTTGTAAATTTCTGGATGATGGGCTTTGTTTCTAGAGAGACGATGAATCAGGCCCCAAGGGTCGGTTAGAATTACCTGTAGTTAAAACAAATATTCTCCATGTAGATCTTTTACTGTCTTTTGTCGCCTTGGCGTATTTCCTTTTGAGGTTGCGACATTCATTTTTAAACTGCTCAACTATAATATACAATGGAATGGAATAATGGCAAAGTTTCTGTGTATAACTGACATCATACCATGAGCGTTCTGGTAGCCTGTTTACACTACTCACAGAAAGCTACATCTGGAATACTTCACATGGGTCTGGAAACCTCATTTTATGAAGGACATAAATCTGTTGGAATTGGTACAAAGAAAAGCAAGAAGTAATTAATGTACACAGTGCGTTGCATTTCATGCTTTAGCAAATAGAAATAATTCATGATTTATAACAAAAAAAAAAAAAAAAAACTAAAAGCAGCGACTTTTATGTACAGTACTTACTGAGAACATTGTTTCTGCGCATTGCCATTTTATACTTGTTACTCACGGCCGCACAGCAATAAAAATAATATCGAGTGCTTCAGCTGCAGTATATTGATGGCCTATGTGATATGTATGGGGGGGAAAAAAATAATTGCCGAATTTTTATCAATCTTATTTCAGTGAACTTTTGAAAGGCTCGATAAATCGTTCTAAAAGAGCCAAATTAAAAATTTTATTAAAATCCATTTACTGACATTCGAGTTTTTACATGTAAACAGAAATAATTGATTTATATTGGTTTGACGAATCTTTCTAAAATAGCAAAATATAAAATTTTATGGAAATCCTTGTACAAACTAGGAGTCGAGTTATTACATGTGGACGGACATGTTGAAGACATGGTGCTTTATGCGTATATAAAAAAAATAAATTTTCTGTTTATACTCCGGGACGACCAAACGGTCAGAGGAGTTCACAAGATAGATTGAATACAAGAAACAACACCATATTCAGCAGTCACGGGCTTGAACCCCGGTCACTCAAGACACGTGTACTTATGCACCCGCGCGCCTGACCACTAGGCTACGGCGGCCTTGCTGACGCGCATAATATGATCAGCTTGGGAACAAAAAGATACAGGAAAGACTGAAGTTCTGTAAAAGATCATTAAAGAATAGACGTATGGAAATTTGCATTCAGCCAAAGAGTAATCGATTGCGGGAAATTAACTACCACATTCGTTGTGGAAGTGGGTAGTTTGAATAAATTTAAAGGAAGTTTGGACAAGTTATTGGCAGGGATGGACAAATGGAGTGGGGATTTTTTTTCTTTCTAGTTTTGAGCTGTAAGCTTCGTTTCCTTGCATCATGTTTTCAATACCAATATAAATATGAAAGGGTGAATTGGAAGCATCCTTAGTGCAGGATTCCCTCTCCGATCCGATGGATTTCTCTCCGTATCCTTGAGGATACTGAGAGAAATCATGGATCGGAGGGAGGGTTAAAAGGGCTCAGCATTTTCTGGGAAGCCGATGTCATCACACGTACAAATCCAAACAGAAATGTGATCCAGATCCATTGCTCAGCATTAAAGGATACAGTTGTCATGGTTATCAACAGTACCTTAAAAGCCGAGGGAGGTACAATGTTCAAAAATAATTGCTACTTAAAAATATATATGGCATTCGTAACTTAATTTTATACATTATGTAACATTTATTCAAAAAATTATGCCTATGCCGTTAATGAAGATAAACCAACTTTTTTTTGCCATACATGTGTATAATAGAAAGAAAAGTATAGTTTAACATTTGAATAATAAAAATAAAAAATTGTGTGCCCTTATAAGTGAAATAAAATAGTCATTTTTAGGGATTAAACTGCACAGCACTTATCCGAAGTGGTCAGCTGCCGCGCGGAAACATCTATGATGGGATTGATTTGTCCTTTGCGCATGCATTACAGTCCGTTACTTTAATTATTCAAATGATGTCGCTGTTAAGTGCTCCCAGTTGTTCTACACCAAAGAACGAAATAATCAGTCCCTAAGTGATTTAGAGTTCAATAAAAAGGACGAACTTCTACTGTTAAGGAAATTAAAATACATCAACTTCGCGCTACTGGCTCTGTTCGTGTTCAAGGAACTCTAGTGATTCTTCTTAGTGTTCAGATTATTCCTTTAATTCGTTGAAGTTGTGTGTGCATTATCTGTTATAATGGTTATTGAGCACATACGGACATTTCTGCGCTTCGATGGATGTCTTCCTTCTCTTCATCCATAAAGTTGGTTTCTATAGTTACGTACATCCATATACGGTATCCATCAACGCCTAATGGATGAAGCTCCTATTTAATGGAAGCTTCATCTTTTATATCTCCTTTTCCTATCTTCTGTGAGTCGTGCTAATGGTGTAAAGTAATGGTGAGAGAGATTGGTTGCCAATAGTGACCGCCTTTTTGCTAATATCCGCGGGACTGAATGATTCGGTGGGAACGTAGACCATTTCGTTAATATAAATGCAGAAAATAATCTGAATGAAATTAACTTATTGCGCTGCCCTGGTAGTTGGTAGTGAAAATATAAATTTCTGTCTATACTTGGTACGGTCACTTAGTGTGAGCGGAAACGTAAAACTAAATTGTCGCGGCCATTAATATTTACAACTTCACTGTAATTTTTTTTTTATTGCTGCCAAACCAGAGCAGCATTTGACAATGGACTATGCATTTTTTTTTTTTTTTTTGGGCAGTGTATACAAATTCGAACTCTCAATGTACATCGCCGTATCTAATTAACCCCTCTCCCAGGACAATAATCAGCCACATGATATTATCATGAGTGATTTTTTTCGAATGGACAAGATAAAGTTTGGGGTTTAGTAGAGTGGTAAATACAGATATTATTTCGTTGTAATAAAAACACCTGCAGTTTCTTCCCATTTTTTTCTGCACTTGTTTGAATGAACTGAAAATTCGAATAAATGCATTGTAATTTTAAATCAGAATGACACTTCATATTAAAACTTCACAGAACTACTTTTCACATTAAAAGCGAAGCGTTCATTAGCAAATAATTCGTTTATCATGATTTTCAAAGCTGGATATAAGAAGTTGAACACTTAACATCTTTTATGTTTTAAACATCGCACTAGCTGGCTTTATTTTGTAGTATCATTTGACTTGACCTTGGGATACAGGCAGCATAAACTGTGTGTGTAGATACAACCCTGTTTCGTTAGCGTGACGTTTGGATGTATTTAGAAGAAGCATTGAAGGGGCAATGAAGTGTGCAAGTGTTTTTATTCCGTAAGAAGGTGCTTGAAATACCTTAACGTCGTAGCAAAAATGCACCAACGAGCGTACTGATGTCTCGTATTCTAAGAGAGACGCACACTTGGCTATTATGTTGTTTTTTCCTCAGTTTTACCTAAGAATTTATTCAAAAATAGGTCAGCATAATGTTTCCCTGGAGTAATGTCCTCACCGGCTGTAGTCTGACGTCAAATTGTTGCTGAGGCGTGGGCTGGTCACCGGCCGTTTCCAGGGCCACCCGTCATTAGGCCAATATGTTGTCATTAACTGCTTCGCCACTAGACTGCGTGGGGACATGTTTTTGGCCCATTGCCTAAGGCAGTATGAAGTCTTTTCCTCCAACGTTTTTCATTTCAAAACTTGGCAAGCTGGCATCGGTTGATAGCTGTCTTGCTTTTTCTTCCCATCACATCATCGTCTGAATAGATTTTTTTTTTTTCAATGTGTACTTTCTTATTCATTTATTTTCTCGTATTCACAAGATGCGTCTTACAGTTAACAGTCCTTTTTACGCAGTTTGAATTTCTCGCTAAATGAAACGTCCATATTAAGATTCTGTTTTTAGACTATGACGTTATAATATTAGGTTTTCATGTTCTTGCATTTGCGATAGCCAATTGTGACGCCATAGGAGCACTGCTATTCTGATCATTAACTGCGGGGAGTTCGTGACGTCAGTGTTGCAGCGACGTGGACAAAATCGACACTAAAACGACTGCTTCATCGTTGTTTTTAATCACTTAATTCCACTTTCTTCAATATTTTTCTAAGTTGCAATGGATATTCTAAATAAAGTTACTTGATAAGTGCACGTTGGTTAGTGTTTGCAAATAAAAATAAACCCCACAAAATATAATTCTTTTCTCTAACAGCTGATTAGATTTTATTAAACAGAACTACACTTATTTATTTTTATTTTTTTCTGTTTATACTCCGACACGACAACCAAGTCAGTAGAGTTTACAATAAATCATCAGTACAAATATTTATCGTATTTAGTAGTCACGGGCTTGAACCCCGTTCCACTCAAGGAACGCGTGCTATGCACTATCGCTCCTGACCACTCGGCGACGTCAGGACTTACAGTATATAATGAATCTCGATTTACAAGACATACTCTAAAGCGTAAAATAACACACCAGATTTGTGTACAAATTATGCTTAATCTTCAATTTAATGAAATTGTAGAGACATATCTAAACAACTTCCTCAAACTAAATTATATAAGCACAAATATTGTCGACTTTTCTGGATTCCTTTGAGCTGCCCTATCAAGGACTGGGAATCTCTCATCCCCTCCTGGTTGTATGAACTGTTAATCAATTAACTGTAGGTTAGTTCACTTAACTAAAGGGGTTGAGTTTAAAGGGTTGGACTTGATACTTCGCATTCGATGTATCCCCTTTGCGCAGCCTTGCCTGCAGCAGTTCTTCTACGTAATCCTTATCTACTTCTTCAAACTTGGGTGTTCATAGGTATCATAACGCTTTAACAGTTACCTTCTAAAATATTTTTTCCAATTTTGTTGCATGGTTTTTTCTCTCGAAAACTTGGATTTTTCGTCCAGCAAACAGAAAATCGACCTCGGAACACACGCAATTTACAGACAATATACACGATGCAACATGGCTTTAGTCGCCGATGCTCCTAAAACCCAATAACAACAACAGCAAAACAGGTTGAATATGTAAGCATGAACAGGTCTGTCTGCCAACAGCTATTTTATTTTTTCTATTTTTATTAGTTTATGAATCGAGAGTTTATGTTTCGAATGTATGGGATGGATAATTAAAGCATAAGATTAATACTCTCAGTTTATTACTCCAGTAGGATTCACCACTGAAGAGCAACAGGCTAGGAGGGTCGTCTTTTGGAAGAATCTACACAGGGTAGCTCAAGCCAGTCACGAATTAATTTTGACTGAATTGAAGCTGGTATCGAACTGTTTTAGACGATATAGGTGGTGAGACTTATTGAGAAGTCGATCCCCATTCTGTTTAGCAGTTCAGGTGGTTTTATTTATGACGTTATTGTGGTGATGGCTAGATTTGTTCTTTTGTTATAGGTCTGTAGTAGCAGTAGGAGCACTGGATTTCCCAGGGATAGCTTTGCAAAGTAATTTTATGTCAAAAATGGTTCGACACGTTTCTGGAGACTTAAGTCAGAAATGTTGGCAGAGGTGAGAGTAGTATTCTCTTTAAGTGTCGAAACGGAAAATTTATGCGAAACGAAACTTTTATTAATAAAATATCTTATTTTTAATAATAAAATATGTATACAGTATAACATTACCGATGCATGTGAATAACCGTAATATGTTCTGGTGCGCTCCCGTCCATTTCCAAACCCAGATTCCCTGTGTATCAGGTCATGATAGGTGTCTATTGGAACGATTTTACAATCTGGTTGATAAGCCAGACTGTGTGGGTTCCGGATCTGTGAAGGAAAATTTAAATCTTGAACTTGCTAAGCAGAAAGGTAGACTATCTACAATTGGCGAATTTAAATGAATTTCTTTTAGTAAAGCTGACTGACTTTCTAAATTGACAGTGTTAGTTAGGTTTATTAAATCTGTAGCTGCTAATAGAGATTACACCTGAATCTTCAATATAATGGTAAGAATCTGGGTGTTAAATGTAATAGTATAATTAGTAGAGGATTATACTGAAGTTTTGTCTCAGGGTGTACAACTGCTTTCAACTATTATATATTTCAAACTTAAGCCCCTAGAAATGAGACGAACCATCCTTGACGTAGTTATTTTTCTAAGTCATCTTTGGGAAAACCAGTATGCTGCTGCTGCTTGAAAGAAAAAAAAAATAATAAATAAAATGAGAATAATACTTTCTTTATCAGGTACGCCTGAAAACAAGTAATCTTAAATAAAGCAAACTGATATCTCGGTAGAATCAGAACTAATTGAAGGCACATGAAAATAGAGGCTTGTAATTAACTCTTGGTGGTGCACAAGAAGGTAAATGAATCCGTTTATTAAAAACTGAAATATCCAAGTGGTGAGAGAGTTTTTAGCTGTGCAGAAATGGGATAAACTGGTTGAAGAGCTTTAGTGTATAGCGGAAATAGATATTTTGATGGAAACTCTCGTTATTTCATTTGTGTTATTCATTGTTCACGTGCTACTCTCCCACTCTCTATGGCAGATTAATGGTGTGGTAGCAAATACGACATTTCATCTTGTTTCCACATGTCTCCCCCCCCCCACTGTACTGGATCCATTGTAGGCTGTTCTGTCAAGCGTATACTGTATACTAGGCCGTGCGTGATCGTGACATTGCTTCTCTTTTCGTTCGGGTTCCCCTTTCCACCCTCCCGACTGTTCTCAGCATGATGTTGTGTTGCACACTCCCTCAGCCCTCGTAATCGGGCCGTCAGTGGAGAACATGGCACGATCGCGGGAATGGTCCATCTGCTAGGAAATCTTGTAACAGGAGAAAATTAGAGAATGAACAGGAAATATCGGATAAGGATAATAGTGCGCATGTGTGGGATTATCCCTCCATGATAAAAAAATCTTCCTACAGTTATACTTTCGTCAATAGAAGTTTGTTTGTTTGTTATTTGGTTTTTAGGAGCATTAGCAACTAAGGCCATATTGCTCCGGAAATATGCGGTGGTCATTCCCTTGACCTTTCCGCATCCTCCTTATTTGGTGGTGACGGGTTCGAACCCCGGTCTAATCAAGAAGCGTGTGCTCCTTCCCACCACGGAGGCGCCGTAAATAGAAGTGCTGACTGCAGTAGCGTGCATTTTGATGCATCTCAGTGATATTGTAGATCAATTTTGCACAACAGAACTCATTTTTAAAACAGGGATGATGTAGTTCACTGGTTCCAAACCTGTAGTGCCCTCACCAGTGGCAATTTTTGAACTGTTGCTAAGTGGTATGGTATGAAAAAATTAGTGGTATTTACCCTCTTACTAAAAAAAAAAAAAAAAAAAAAAAAAAAAAGCATTTAGAGAGTGGGATATAGAAGAAGAGAGAGGATTGACAGGAGAGAATTAATCCACCCTATTAGGCGAAGCAAGGGAAAGGGTGACGATTCAAAAGTCACAGGGCACAGGCGCTCCTGTGTGATCACCATTGGCGTAGTACATGTACATCCCGCACTTTGGTGAGCGTCAGCAATCCCACACCTAGATTTGTGCCAGCAATATATCCTACCCTATTCGGGTTAGCATGGTCCTATCTGTGTTGTTCTGGTGGGGGGGAGTATCCCACACCAGTCTGGGGTAGTTCTTGCGCTCTGAGTTCTGCAATCTTGCTCGCCTAAGTGCAAATGTTTCCTGCGCGTAGGTGGTTAATGCCTTATAGATATCTTCCTCGACTAGCAGAGTGAATTCTTGATGTTGTAGGGAATTTAAGCCTCATGTTGTAGCTGGGGCACTCGTGCATGAGGTGCCCCCAGGACATCTCTTCTCCGCAGTGGCAATGTGAATCATTCTCGATTCCCATGGCCGTCAGTTTTTGTTGGAAGGATCCTTTCCCGGTGATGATAAAGGTCACATGGAGAATAGGCGAAAACCAGGGTTGAGGTTTGGCGGGATTTGTACTTATAGATGGAAGGAATCGTGTTGTGGTGTCCCAGTCACGTTGCCATATCTCTTGTAGATGTTGGGTATTGTGAACATATATATCTGTGCTAACATTTTTGTTCTATTCCATTTTTACATTTTTTTTAAAAACATATCTTGAGTGATGCGATTTATCAGCAACGTCAACCTCGGTATTGACCCAAAACCGCAGCGCATTCTGTGATCGGGATGCTTATTTTGCTGAACAAAATAAGCGGTCGTAGCGGTCGGACTTGAATTTACTGCTTTTCTCCATGCATCTTCGTATCCCACCAAACGGAAAAGAACTTTTATGAGTTTTTTTTTTTTTTTTGAACGCCGTTGCAGAGTTAGTCGGTCTCGCTTTCTTTCCTCAGATGTTTGCTTGGCAACAGAACCAGCTTGAGTCGTTTGTCATCGATGCGATAACACGTTTGCGCTAAAATTTCAAAAATTTTAAATGACATTTGTATTTAAAAAAATATTTTTGTATGACTGGAAGTAAAGTTAAAAAAAAAAAAAAAGCATGCTTGTATCTTGTATTTTACAAGCACGTTTTTTTTTTTTTTTTAAAGATTAATTTAAGAAATAAATCTTTAAGAACACACCGCACACACACACAATAAAAATATAAGTAAGGGGGAAAGAGACGGACAGAGTGAGAGTAATTCATAGACTAGGGCTACCGATAAACAGAGAAAGCCCAACGATTATGATGATTATGATTATACGATTATGAGTATTAGTTTTGAAATTAGCTTAAAGGAGAAGAAAAAAAATTAGTGATTGAAGGGATATGTAAAAGTCATAAAGAAAACTTAAAATTAGTTTAACGACAAAACTAATAAAAATAGGAGAGAGAGAGAGAGAAGGAAAAAATCGTAAAATACATAATGATAAAATAATAATGTACTAAGGAAAGAGATATTGTCACATAACGCACAATCATGGTGTTATTGATCACAGCTCAATCACTAAAATTGCAAAGAAAAAATGACAATATCGAGTCTGTTTCGAACATAAAATACTTGCCAAAAGAGAATAAATTAAGGTATAAAGGAAGTAAGTTGAGGCATTAAGTGAATTAAAGCCGAATGTAAAGAGGGGACACGCAAGAAACAGAAGTAATACAAACTTCTTAAATATAGACACTGAGTGATCACTGAATTATGATCACTTACCTAATACTTCGTAGGTTCTTCTTTTGCCGTCAATACAGCAGCTATCCGACGTGACATTGATTCAACAAGTTGTCGGAAGCGTTCGGGAGGTATGGCCAACCAAGCTGTATGTAATGCGGCTAGCAATGCAGGTGTGAAGGTGATTGGTGTATCCAGACGCCCGATATGCCTTTCCATAGTGTCCCTCAAGTGCTCTATGGGATTGATATCGGGGGAAGTTCGGAGGCCATCCACTCGATATGCTGGAAGTCAGAACTGTGTTCCTCAAACCATTCCTGAACATTAAGTGCCCAATGGCTCGGTGCATTGTCAACTTGGAAGACACCATCGCCATTCGGGAAAAAGTATAACATAGCGGGGTGTACACAGTCAGCAAGCAGTTGACGATAACAGAGACCACTGATACATTGTTCCACATGTACCAGGGGTCCAAGTTTCTGCCAGTGAATCATACCCCACACCATACAACCACCTCCACCTCCACCGGCCTGCACTTTTGATACCATGCATGATGGATGAAAGCCTCATGTTGTTGACGCCAAATCCGTACACGACCATCCACGGTGTGGAGTAAATAACGTGACTCATTCGATCAGCACACCTTCTTCCATTCTTCTCACGTCCAACTTGCATGCTCTTTGCACCAGGCGAGTCTTTAACGTCAATGAACCGTGGTTAGGAGAGGATGCCGTAGGTGTCGTCTGCTGGTATAGCCCATACGTGCGAGCGTGCGACGCATGGTCATACCAGATATTGTCCGGGTTGGCCCATGTTGTATTGGGTAGTCAACTCTTTAACAGTGCTGCGCATTTTCGCCTGTACGAGTCGTCGAACCCGGCGCTCACCTCTAACATCAACCTTTCGCTGACCCTTGGAGTTTTGCCGTCAGGTCGTTGTTTGACCATTTTGACGCCAGTCGTGGTACACTTTAACAACGGCGGCTCTCGAACACCCCCCACCAATTGAGCCGTTTGGGAAATCGAGGCACTAGCTCGTCGAGCTCCCATAATCTGTCCTTTATCAAAATCCGATAAATCCTTCCTTTTACCCATCACGTTCGGAAGTTTACTACCTACTGAACCACTGATACCTTATCTATGCTACGTAGGTCGACTAACTCCGCACTCTCGTACCTCACGTGGTCAACGGGTTTCATTCAGTTTTCATAGGAGTAGTCATAATTCAGTGGTCACTCAGTGTATATATATATATAAAAAGTATTCTTTAACAATTTAAGTTCTGTGTACACACGGGCTACCCCATATTTACATTCAAAATACTTGTATATATATAAAGTGCCGTAGCTTAGTGGTCAGGTACGAGGGTGCATAAGTTCACATGCAGTGAGTGGCCGGGCAAAAGGGGGTGCACTGGATGCGACGCATTCGGGCTCCGACAGAGAAGGGGGACCCCTCAAAGTGTTTCTTAAATTGTATAACGTAGCTATATCAAAAGGGGACACAGAACCAACGATGCACCCGAACCCCCGGATGCCATTACACGATCGATAATGATTAGTCTGTTTACAAAGTAGTTGAATGCAGTGTGTGACTTGCGTTCGGCATTGAGTTTTATTTGTCATCAGATATTGAAACTGAGCGTACGTAAGTCAAAAGTATTCTTTTCTTTGCCTACATTTTTAACTGAAAATATTTTACAATGGGTAATTAAGGTACTGCACATGGGTAGCAGTAACCCCAGAGTAATTTATGGATTGTGTGGTACTACACTCAGGGTAGTGGAGGATGAAAAAAAACTGGGGATAATTGTGCAGTCACACATGAAATTCTCTGAGCAATGCAGACAAGCTGCCAGGACAGCTCATGGAGTTTTGTCAATGCTATACAGAAACTTTGCTAGCAGGGATAAGGAGTGATTATCCCTTTGTATAATGCCATGGTTAGGCCGCATCTCGAGTACCGTATACATGTTTGGAGGCCTCACTTTAGGAAGGGTGTAGATCTGCTGGAACGAGTGCAGAGAAGGCAACCAGATTGGTGTAGGGAACAAAAGGGTTCTCTTACCTATAAAGGCTTCAGTTCTGTAAATTGTAGCATCTCGAGACCAGGTACCTGCGTTGAGATCTGACTGAGGTGTTTAAAGCCTTGAATGGATTGAGTAAGCTGAATGTTAATGGTATTCCTCCACTTGCTGAGACTACACACGCATGAGGGGCCATAAATTCGAGTTGAGGAAGGATGGTTGTAGGGGATGGATGTGCGAAAATTTGCCTTCAGCCAGTTGGAACAGGTTTCTATCTGTTGTGGAAGTGGATGGTTTGAATAAATTCAGGGGAGTAGACAGATTCTTGGAGTGTATGGATGGGTGAATTGTGTGTGTGTTTTTGGCTGATGCTATATAAGCTTGCTTTCTTGCATGCATCATTTGCTATTACTATTAATTAACATTTGTAACATTCAGTATAATTAGAAAATAGTATCTCTTAATTTATGCATGAGAAAGAGAAATGTTTAAAAATAAAATTTAAAAAAATAATAATAGTGTGCTGAAATCGTCATATTTATTTAATAAAGTTTAACGGATATCTTTATGTACTGTTAATGTGATACTGATATTTTTAATGAATAAAAAAAAATAATAAAAACGCAAATATTTCTTTTCCCTAATGTAATAAAGTACAGTATAAATAAAGATAAAGGTGCAGTTTAATTTTTGATTTTCACTTGACTTAGACAAATTTAAAAATAATGAGCGAATAAGATGTTTTAAAGATGTTTTTAGCACTGCTCTTCGTAGACGGATGTTATTAGCGGAGCCCTGCAGGATTTAATGCTGGGCCCATTTTTATTTTCTATATTTATTTATTAATGATATTGGTGAATGTATATCAGGCATAATATCTAAGTTTTCAGATGATACGAAGGTTAGTAGGGTGGTTAATCCCAGTAATCAGAGTATGCTACTGCAACAAGATTTAAACAAATTAGTTAGATGTCCTGAGAAGTGGTAATTGAGGTTTGATATCAGGCATATGGGAAGTAGTAATCCCAGATTAACGTATCAACTGTGTGGCGTTACACTCAGGGTAGTAGAGAATGAAAAATACTTGGGGGGGGGGGAAGTAATCAATGATATACAAGAATTTGGCAGCAGGGATAAGGAGGTAATCAACTCATTGTATAAGGCAATGGTTAGGCCACGTCTTTTGTTCTGCATATATGTCTGGAGAGCTCATTTTACGAAGGTCTTGGAACGAGATTAGTGAGAGGAACAGAAGGGTACTCTCGCCAGGAAAGGCTTCAGTTCAGTAAAGTGCACCGCCTGGAGACCAGGCACCTGCGAGGACGATCTGATTGAAGTGTTCAAGGCTTTGTATGGATTGACACTGAGCTCAATGCTGATGGAATATTTTCTCTTGCTCAGACTACATACATGAGGGGAACATAAATGCAAACTGAGGAAGGATGGGTGCAGGATAGATATGCGGAAATTCCAGTGGGTGGTCGATTATTGGAATAAATGGCTATCGGGTGCTGCAGTGGTGGGTGGTGTGAATAAATTAAAGGAAAAACTAGATTAACTATTAGGGGTAGGACAGGAAGGTGACATGAGAAGTGTTGGTTTTTTTTTTTTTTTTTTTTTTTTCTCTTGCTGATGCTGTATCAGCTTGCTTTCTTGCATAATTTGACACTGAATTACAAAATATTTGCATTTAACTTTAAACATTGGTCTTAATGGAATAGATTTATTTCAAAGACTTAGCAATATTACTCTGTTTAGTTTTTCAAACTTAGAAATCTGAAGTTTATTTGCGATAATAATCATGAGAATTACTCCTCTCAATGAGAGGATTATCCTCTCAAAAGTTATGATGCACCCATCGGTTTGCAGGAAATTGTACGTGTGTGAGTATGAAGTATGCAAATTTTTTGGCCACTAAATGTGATTAGCGGTTAGCCCGTTTATGTCCAACAAATACGTTCTTCGAATACAGAAAGCGCTACCAGAATTCGCGAGGTTAATGACGATTGTATACAGAAAATGTTTCTTGCGTGTTATTGCTCAGGAACTAAATATTTACAAATCGGCCATTGGCAATATGCTGAATTTAGTTAGAGCTGCCTGTCATGAATTTTCGTAGACGAGCTGCAGCCCGCAAGCTTTTGATAACCAGTGCACACCGTCGATTAGCATGGTGCAGAGTGCACTAACTTGGACTGTGGATCGATGGAAATCGGCCCTGTGGGGGCGACAAGTCACGCTCCTCTCTCGACCAGTCTGATGGACGGGTTTGTGCATGATGGACTCGTGTAGACCCCTCGCGGTTAGCACACTGAATATAATTACCTTTTTTTTTTCTCCTTTATTACTATTATTTTTTTTTTTATTTTATTATTATTTTTTTTATTTTATTATTATTATTTATTTATTTTTTTTTCTCCTCTCTCGCTCCTTTCTTTTTCCTCTGGAATGGGCCCCCGGAGGAATCTGGCCCACCTTTTGGCAATATCAGGTGGGTCAGAGTCTCTTTTGAGGCGTTACGTGCTCTACTGGAACTGGCCCACCTTCCCGTGGTGTGGACGACTACCCAGAATCATCTGTCCAGGTGACTGATGCTTCTGGGTAGCCAAGTGGCCAGAACATAACAACAGAACACACACATAAAACACACAAACGTACGTCACACACATATCTGGCCCATTTGTAGTGATACTGTTCTTCACAGAGACACGAGGCGGAGTTGAACAGACGTTCTAGGTGCCGCCCATTACATATACACATGTCCACACACATGAATATAATTACCATACTGCCCACACCGGATGGAAAAGTGCTGGTTCGGGAGGCCTTCAAAACAACATCTGGAATAATGTATACATTATTCTAGATGTACGTTGCCTCACAGCCTTAGTTGCTTTTACGTCCACACACACACACATGCATACAGGCACAGCACACGACTCCTGGAGAATGCTTACTACCTCAGTGTGTTGCCTCAAATGTGAGGTAAAGTTGTGAGACGGGGGTTCATTGCTGAGAATGGGATAGGTCAGGAAGAGATATGTTTATCTGATTGGAGTGTATTTCAATTATTCCAGGACTTTGCAAAGGGAGCCTTTGAATTGAGGAAACGCTTGTTAAACAATTGAACCAGAATAGTGTCTGAATGTTCAAGACTAATGGCAGTGATGAGGAGGAGGCTTTTTTTTTTTCCCGTCCCATAACCTTAGTCATTCCATCTACTGGAACTGGCCCACCTTCCCGTGATGTGGACGAGTATCTAGAAACAGCCTTCCTGGTGATAGCTGCTTCTGGGTAGCCAAGAGGCCAGCACATCAAAACAACACAACATACATTAACTACACGAACATTACTACTACACGCTTGGCCTGTTTTGCAGAGTCTGTGAAACTTACAAAGAAACGAGGCGGATTTGAGCGGGCGTTCTAGGAGCTGCCCTACCTATACACACACATGTCTACATGTGAGGGGGCTAACGTCATCTGTGGGTGGTTGTCATGGTATGGATCAGGTTTATTAGTTGCAGTGTATGCAACGTTAATTGCTACGTACCACAATGATGTTCTGAAATATTCTGTATTCTCTACACAGGAAAATTTTATGGAAGCGTCTCTTATACCTTCCAGCGCGACTGCGGTCCATGTCACAAAGCAAGGATTGGAAACTTGTGGCTTGAACAATTAAATTTTCTATTCAATTATTAAAAAGTTACAATACACAAGGATCATGGAATTTACTTTGATTCTAAACATTCATTTAAAACCTATTTTTCAAAATTCCAAGACAAATGTGCATGAAATTTAACGCAAAATTTAATTCACATATTTGATTCTTTTACAGTAGTAAAATGTATTAGAACTCATTTGCTTCATGTTTGCAGATGCAGACCGAATTCTGTAATTTGGTCTGCCATTGCTAAATCCAGTCTTGGTCTTCTTTCTATTGAATTCTGAGTTTTCAAATGGGCTAATATTAAAACTGAATTCCCTTTCTCTTGGTCGAAGTTTGAGATGAACAAAAACTTAGAATACACTATCTCCAGTCTATTAGTAATTCAGTTCCTTAAACTTTTTCTGAATTGTACATTTTACTTATTCCTTTTCCATCCATACTGGATAAATTTAGCTTCAAAATCCTTCCTAAAAACACCAGAGCTAAATGTGCCACTCCTACTCTTGCTGAATAAAGTCCCTAGATAGATTTTCCCCATATCTAACTATAAATTTATTAAATAATTATGACACAGGTCTTATCCTCTTCATACAGAGAACAAGAATACTGCTATAAAATTATTTCTGATATTTTCTCTGGTGTAGTATTCTGTGCTTAATGGGTGTATGTATAGTCTGCTGCTTGTTTACTTTTATGTTGTTAGTTAAGCCCTATTGAGTGTATGTGTTATTTATACTTATTTTAGATGCGTTTTATATAAATTAATTGTATGTATGTTTATTTCATTGTACATATTTCCATTTATTTGAGTACTTTAAATATTTTATATCGATGTAAACTCACCATGGCCATGTTCCCTGCAGAGGGAGTATCTTTTGCTCCTCAAATACATATACAGTACATATATATCAATGTTGAAGTGGTTGACCAGTAAACTGATATTTATTTATTATTTATTTGAAGAGAATAACACAGGAACCCTATTTGGCCAGCACAGAATTTCGACTTTAATCCAACTGAAGATCTTTAAGATTAACTAGAACGAGTAATTAGGGTTAAACCAAGACAACCTCTTCGTTAGTGGAACTCACGAATAGGTTGAAGGAATGGAGCGCAATGCTATCAACTTTCTACCATCCATAAATTATTCAGTAGATGGTTTCCACAACGTATTGAAGCAGTCATTACAGCTGAAGGTGAGGAAATATGTTATTAACTTATTTGAATAAATGCATGTTTTTTTTTTTTTTTTTTTTTTATTTCTTTTCAAACTATAAGTGTCGTTCCTACTGGTAGGATAGTACATCCAAATATAATTATAGCTTTAAGAATTTTGTCAACTAGACCACTTAACGTTGTTTCAGCGGGAAGGTCTTTCTTGAAGTTAAAATTTTAGATTATTTAAGATCAATAAAATGTTGATCTTAAGTATTAAAATTGTCAAAACGATGCAAAGAAACATACTTGTAATACATCTACATAAAAAAAAAAAACTAATAAATATAGTAAAAATAAAATAAAAATAGGGTAAATTAAAGAGTTTCCCAAGATTTGTATTTTATACTACATCGAATTATTTATATAATTCCTCTTTAAGTCTATAAGTCCATCGCCTCTAAAGGGCGACGTGGTAACTTGTCCAGTAGTTGATTACCTTTTGATTAAAAGCACTTTTCCTTATTCTTTTGCAGCCACCTTTCTTTAATTTGAACGCATGTCCCTTTGTTTTCTTCATACTACAAAGAGAAAATATGCCTCTTTCAAGTCCTCTCAATTGCTTATTGGCCTTAATTACCTTAGTCAATTCCTCTACTCAGATGCTCAGTTTCCAAACTTTTTAGCAACTAACAGAAGAAGAATATCTTCCTCTTTGTGTGTGTGCGCGCACGCGCTCATCCACAACTAGTCTTTTTGCCGTCCTTTGGACCCTTCAAGCAAGTTGATATCTTTCCTGTAATTAGGCCCCCATATCTGTATACATTATTTGGTAACCGGTAAAAATGGATTAATTGCACAGTCGAATTTTGTGATTCGGTGAAGGCGAGAGAGTTTTCTTTCTGATTGATTTATGTCGTCGACGGGTCTTAGCTGAGGTAGGGTGTTTTCCCCCTATCCAGCTGTTTTAAAATCGGTAAACGAGTTCGTGATTTAAAAACATCGTCAAGTGGGGAGAAAAACCCTAGGGATATTTTTACCGAAGATATTTTTTCCGGGATTCACATTTCAGATGGGGTTTGACTATCGATTTGTAGAGTGGAATAATTACATCTTTATATCTACAGACAGATTTTTTTATATACTGTATTTCATTCCTATATGTCACTGACATTAGCCCATACTCTGTAACCTTATTTCTCGTTGTAACCTTATTTATTTAAGCTAAAACTTTACAGAGAATATCCGAAATTTGGAAGAGCCAAATACAATAATATAGAAATTATATAAATGTAAAGAATAAAACTTCTATAACAAGCCTTTGAAAACAAATAGTATAACCCACTCTTTAGGAACAATTAAAACTTATGAACACTGTAAATTTTCATTATTATGTATTTGACAATGCCAATCAATATGATGAAAATTATGAAATCGAATTTTAAAAATTCTTTTCAGGTGTTTGTCAAAATTATTTCAGTTATCAAAGAATTTCGAATTTAATAATTTTAATCTATTAAAAATGTATCTGATTTGTTCTACATTTATACAATCTCAATAATAATGGGATTTTTCCATTTGCTCTTTGAGGACAATTAAAATTGTCCACTATAACAACAACATTCTGTTATCATATCTGGTATTTTGAAATGTATACGAAGGTCTATTAGTTTCCTACGATCATATATGACCACTAATCTAGATCCTAAAGTAAATTCCTTGTCTGTCTTAATAATTTATTAATGGGAAGCGTAAGTTAAATTTATAACAGAGATATCTAGTAAAATATCAAAATGTATGAGGAAATTACTACCATTTTCGTATGTATCACAAATCGGTGAATTACTGTATATTCAGTAATAGGTAGTACTGTTATTTTATGAATTTTAATAGTAAATCAGGATTATTCAATTCTGTCAGATTCCAGTTGTTAACCAAAGAGCCCAAGCAGCCTACGAGTCTGCCTAGTATTGATATCATTTTTTTTTAAACTTCAAAGAGAAGGAATATCTCTTCTAATTCAGGTATTATTTTTATTTTTACGTAGTTCTTAATTTGAAATCAAGTGTAAAAAAATTCTATGTTGTGAATAATATAACAATAGATTTGTGTACATTCAGATGGATTAAGAGTGAAATCTTATTTTAATTTTTATTTTTTATCCATATTCTCAGTTGCTGTAGTTGTTGGGTTTTAGGTGCATCGGAAACTTAAGCCATATTGTGCCGTATTTAATGTCTGTAAGTTGCGTGTGTTCTGTGGTCGATTTGCTGTTTCCTGGACAAAAACCCGAGTTTCCGGGGGGGGGGGGGAACCATGCTACTTAAATAAATAAATAAAATAAATTTTCTGTTTATACTCCGGGACAACCAAACGGTCAGAGGAGTTTACAAGATACACAGAATACAAGAAACAGAACCGTATTCAGCAGTCACGGGCTTGAACCCCGGTCACTCAAGGCACGTGTACGTATGCACCCGCGCGCCTGACCACTAGGCTACGGCGGCCTGATTACTCCTGATACCAACCGACTCAGCCACATTGTGAAAAAGACCCATAAAAATACCTGGCATTATTGATGAGGTTCGAACTCCTTTGTTTTCCGCCCGGTGTGGGGAGGACAGTGATTATACCAACGCTGTGTGCTACCCATTTCTGTAAAATGGGTAGCACACAGGCCCCAATTTCTGTAAATATTCATTAATTAATACAATCACCAACCGAATATATAACTATGCATGTTTATACATCTAGTCATTTAAAAAGATAGAAAATAATAAGTCCCCAAAGAAGGGGAACCCTCGTTCACATTTAATAGGAGTTGAATATCGATTAGCTAGTTTAATAATGAAAAGATTTGATAAACATCAACATCTTTGTAATTAATTCCAATGCTGAATTTGAATACCACCATTACTCAATTTGCTAATAAGAGATCCTTAGTATACCAGAGAGAGAGAGAGAGAGGCACGCTTCATGTCGGACTGTATTAAAACTGCAGGGAACTTTTATAAATCTTTTAATAATGTTGCGTGTGTAACTATCCTTCACCTAGTTGATAATTTAAATTAGTATTACTATTCTGAGAACTTCGCATTTTCTATCATTAAACCCCAATTTCCATTTCTAGATGAGTTGAATAATTTTCCTTTATTGTTGCAACAACATTCCCTGGTTCTTGTTGTTAACGACACTGCTTAATTCATTATCTTTTATTATTATCTCTGAAAATATTTGTTTTGGTAAAAATAAAAAAAATCCTTAAAAATTGCCCTGGAAGCAGCAGCCATGCTAATATCATTTCACCTCTATTCACTGCAGTTTCGCTTGTGCTGTGCAGCCAGCTAACAATAAACATGCTTCGTGTGAAAAAAAATTATTGTTCGTAGACAGTAAATTTTATCATAAACATAACTAAAAAACTTATTTTTACTCAATTAAATTTTTTTTCTATTTCGGGCAGAAGGGCAGTGAGCCCCATGTAGGTCGTGAACCTCAATACTCCGCGTTGGCATATCCATGAGAAATATGGCCTTAGTTGCTAATGCTCCTAAAAACCAAATAACAAACAACAACAAACCTTCAATGTCAGCGAGTGATTTGATATGTCATTAAGGTTAGTTGTTTTCTGTATCTTTTTTTCAATATTTAAAAAAAAAACTCAAGATCTTTGTCTTTCTTGTTGAAGTGCATCCTTCTGTATATGGTCTTTCATCTTCGAAGGCTTCATTGCATCATTTTCTAAAGTCTTTTCACGTAACAATCACATAAGCATTGTTTCATTGGTAATTGAAGGCATAAATCCTAATTTGAAATATTCCTGGGAGTATAGCCGGCATTTTTTTTAGCGTTGATGTTTGACAATCTGCCAATTTAATACAGTCTAAAATAAATTCACTGCTTTCAATATACTTAAAGTATTTTAATCACTAAACATTATTAAAATAATACTAAAAAAGTTTTTACCAGATTAAAAAAAAAAAGACAATAAATCCTCAATTTAAGCCGTCCCGATTTGTTGATTGAAGAGTGATAAATGATATTCGTATTTGAGCGATCAGTAAAAAAAAAAAAAAAAAAATTACTTTTGATTTGCCCGCCAAATTTATAAAAAAATCTTTATAAACAAGTTTGGAATAGCGGTAAGATCATTAAAAAAGCAATGAATGACAAAATAAAAAGGGGTTACGGATTTTTTTTCGTTTTACAATTTTCGTGTAGCATAATGTAAAAGCAGAATAAATAAGATAAAGGAAGACTTTATGCTTATTGGCTATTTATGCCTATTTTAATCTCAACCGTTTCTGTAAGCGTTATTTATTGTTATTAGCTGTTTAATGTTTTGAATTTCCATGAACCCAATGTGATCACATTAAGTGGAGCGTACTGTATCATTTTCATAATGAAATACAGTAGAACGTCGATTATCCGAACCGTCAATTATCTGAACCACCGCGGCACCCCCAAAAAATTACAGTATCTACTTTTAGTGCACTGGTTATTATGCTGAAATATTACTCCTGCCTCTTAATGCATTTGAAGGCCCACTCACGCGGAGACCTTCACTGCCCCAGGAACTGTAATGGCATGGTGTGAGTAACAGTCTGAATGCATCTCTACTGAGATACTGCTATTAACCGTATGAGAAACATTGCCACGAAAAAAAGACAATTTCGCATAGTTCAAAAAAAAATTCAAGATTACATATTTTAAAAAATAAGCCTTAAGATTCATTATGCTCCTATTTCTGTGCAGTTACTCGTGTTTGTTTATTTCTGTTTATGTAAAAAAAAAGTGTGGTTTATAGTTGAAATCATGTAAAACCCTTAGATAAGTTCAAAATAAATATAATATATATTGTTTCTTCAGAACGTTTTGGTTATTATATACAAACCATTTCCCAAATCAATTATTTTTTATAATACTTCATATTTCAAAAGACAATATCATATTTCAAAATGCTTGCGTACAATAATTTAATTGTAGGCCTAATTACATTTTGTTTCGTATAAACTGGGTATTCTCATGTATGTTTGATTATTCGAACTATTTCATTAACAGCATTTAACAGCATGAAATTAATATCACCGAAAAGAGTCTGCAAAGTGTTTACTTTATATTTTGACATAGAATACCTCTAAGAACATATTGCCTTGGATATGAATTGACGTAGTCACACAAATACAGTCTTGATTTACATCGCACTCTCCTGCAACATACCTTCGACGTAAATCAAGAACAATATCAGGAAGTAAATTAATAAAATCAATACAAAAATATATATGTACTTATTTTCTGATTAAAAGAGACTTGGGAACCCTCAGGCTGAAGAATGCGCTTTGATCACTTCGAGAAGGTAGATATTTATACTAAATATTGATACTGTATCCTGAGTTAAGACGAGTATCAATCAGTTACGCCCAGGGAAAGCCAATCTATTATAACACGAAGCGTTCTTCAAGCACTGTAAGACAGATCACTAATGTGATGTTTTCACTACGATGAAAGTAATTAAAACTGACATGAACAGCTTACACTTGTTCTTTCATAGATGCAAAATGCGAGACAGTTTACAAGTTATGTCCAAGTTCTCAAGGTGATCTTCGGCTTGTCAATTGCTAAGCTATAGCAATTGACCACTGCACCTTAAGTTGCGAATCATTGTCCATTGCCCCTCACTTTCGACCCCTAGATCTTTATCGTCCCTCTGCACAATTTTATTAACTCCCGGGAGTCATATAGTCAACTTTTAGAACCCCTGCTTTAGCGACTTCGGAGGATCTCTACAACAAATGATCTGTTTTAAATAGCAGTATAAAAAACGCATGTGCTGTGCAAAATAAATCTTTCCCTAAATCATTATTTTGGTGTTGGGATAAGTGCGGAAGATTGAATTTTCGAAAAATCATTTTCGGATTTAAAAAGGAAATGTAAATTTAATTTTTAATATTAAAGCTGGATTAAATTTTCTCTCTATCTCTTTGAACAGCTGTCCTACAACTATATTCTTGTCGGATGAATCTTCGAAATATCAAACTTGCAAATAAATCTATCTGTGAATTTCTGTATTTTATATAGTGTAAGTAGTTATGTTTACCGCTACTCAATCAGTAGACACGCTTTAAGAATCAGTATGGTTAGCAAACAATGCAAAAATCGCCTGCTGTAGATGACATTATTATTAAATTGAAAATAAGCCGATTATTTGGTAATTTTTTTATATCAAAGAAGGATTTTTTTTTTAAAACTAAAATCGCAGAAATATTCGTGAATTTATCTTCAGCCAAAGAGTAATTCATTGTTGTGGAAGTCGGAAGTTTGCACAAATTTAAAGGTATCTGGACATTTTCAGTTCAAAACTGAATGTCAATCTGTCTTCAGCTACATATAAGAATGTCACTTGCAGTTTGCGGTAGTAATTTATATAATTATTATTGTTGAGCTACATAAAATCTGTAGCATGGTTATGTGATTCGATAATCCCCTACCAATAAAATACCCTCATGAAGTGTTTGCGTGATTATTTTTCAACGCATTTCACAAACGGGTAGAATACATATAGAACTCTTAAAAAGTACGCTGTCTAGACAGGTTTTCTGGAATTTTAATGACTTTGGGTTGGGTTGGGAGGCTAGTAAAATGCAAATAGTGCATCCGTACCAAAATAAACATTGTCTATAAAAAAGAAAAGAAATGTCTTCTTTATTTCACATAACTGAGCACTATTCTTTAAGAAAATTAACACACGTTTCTAATGCAGAACGCGCCCTTTCCGCTTATGAATCTCTCTATAGATACATTGTATAGAAGACAGAACAGGACATAGTTAGCAGACTTCCATTTCCACATGAAAAACACTCTCTCTCTCTCTCTCTCTCTCTCTCTCTCTCTCTCTCTCTCTCTCTCTCTCTCTCTCTCTCTCTCTCTCTCTCTAAAGAAGTTCACCTTTTAATGTCAGTCTGTAGGTGCCGCCATACTCCCAACACGTGGCGCAATGAAACGACCCTCGACGTCGTGCCATGTCAGCTCTACCATGTTGGGAGGGATAAGGGTGAAGGAAGGAGCATAATGCTCGTGAAAGGGTATCCATTTGTTTCCCGTGCTGAAACGTCAAGTCCAATCTAAGATCCACCTTCTTCTGTCGGTGCTCAGCGTGATCTTAAGAGTGTTCTCCTGCTGTATAGATCAAAGGTCGGACAGTTGTACACGGATGAAACAGGTTCGACAGTAATTCACGCCTAACCGAGAAAGGACCAGCCTTAATTTTTATGTTTCCTGTTTCGTAGTCGGGGGTTAAAGGTTTACCTCATAGAAAAGGGAACAAGTACAAGGAGATTTTTTCATCCACAGGGTTTACCATTTTGTGCGCGTGTATGTCATAGTCAGACGGATGCCATCTAGAACATTGTAGCAGTGCTTTATTGGTACTTAAGGTGATTTATCAATAAGAAAAAGCTTAATTCACTCTGGTTACCAACTTTTTGTTTTATTTTGAGTTCAGTTATCAAATCTGCAGCTGCTTCACAAAATTTAAATAATCTTCATCTGGATATTTTAAGAGATCAATCATTCAGCCATGGATAATCACAATATCCATGGCTGAATGATTTATGATAGCTTTTCCGACTAGGAGCTTGTTGAGATTCCGTGAGATTTTTAATGAGAGAGTTTTTTTCTTTCCACAGTGTTAGAAAAAAGATTGGAAAACCCTGAATTATATACTATTATAAAGTAGAATTTGTGCATGCACGCGCGTGTGTTCGCTTATCACTAACGAACGAGATATCCGATTGCCACTAAAGGACAAGGAAATTTGAAGGTATTGCATTCCCGTACACAGGAATTCCCGTAAATTGGGTGCACGAATGGTTTTGGCACACAATTTTTTGTTATAATTATGTCATAACAATTTAAGAAACGTTTAGAAGATCCTTTCTGTGTCGGAGAGGTTGTTTTGATGTGCCCCCACATCAAAAAATGGTGGCCGTTAAGTAATGCATTCCTGTCCAGTGGAGGCCATGAAATATAATGCTAGTAATACAAATATACCATTATTATAAATAAACAAGTAAATTTTCTGTTTATACCCTGGGACGACAAAGTTACGAGTTTACAAGAGAGAGAGAGAGAGAGAGAGAGAGAGAGAATACGAAAACATCACCCTATCCAGCAGTCACGCGACTTGAACCACTGTCAAGCCCAACGCGTTTACAAATGTACCTTCACGTTTGACTATTTGGTAACGGCAGCCGTTTGTTGTATAAGGTAACATGCTATTATTATATTCGTTAAAATATACTGTATATTGCTTACGTATACACCAGATCGGGGTGTCATCTGGGACAAAGACCTCACTTGAATGCCACTCGAACGAAAACATATTCGGCTTTATGGGCAGTAAAACAAGAGATCTCCAACTTCCATAACCCGGAAGTTGGAGGGTTGCCGGGCCTACAATCTCAAAATCTGTTCTGGTCGCCAATCTTAATACGCTTCCTTGGAGGTATGTCATCATCTCTAGGAACCTTACCCTCTCTCAGCTTCTATCCAGAAAACTGAGCTCACCCGATATATGGGATATCATCGCCAGACCTTCCGACAGGAGAAGATGCCAGTCCAACACCTCCCCATACAGATCGAAGCTGCGTAGCATGTCCTCCCTGGACAACATGTTTCCATATAACTCCTTCCAAATATTTAATAGATTAGCCATAGACGTTGAGAAACTTTGCAAGGACAGAACCTACAGAGCTTCCATTCTTGCAGACATATATGCCTTAATCATGCTCTAGGATGGCGCCTCCGTAGCCAGGTGGGCAGGAGCAGCAGTGCGTAGCACACGCTTCTTGATTAGACCGGGGTTCGAGCCGGTCACCACCAAATACGGAGGATACGGAAAGGTCAGGAAATGACCACCGCATATCCCAGAGCAATATGGCCTTAGTTGCTAATGCTCCTAAAAACCAAATAACAAACAAACAAACATGCTTTAGGTGGACTCTCTGTGATGCCGCACTATCCACGCTCCGATGTATCCGTATGCACTTTTATTTGTTGTAACTTTGTTTTTGTATCTTCATCAGTTGCTGTTTAAGGCCGTATATTGTATCTGGCTCTGTATACAATGCACATGTCTGTATTTTATGTTTTATCTCTGTATGTAACTCATGTCCTCTAGCTGCGTAGCTGTAAAGGGACATTTCTTCGGAAATAAATTGATATTAATAATAATAACAATATTATTAGGTAAGCAGTGGACCAACCAACGCCCAGTCATATAAACGATAGATACGAACCTAACAGACGTTGCCGGAATTGCTAACCAAGAAAAGTCTGTTTCCCCGCGTCTTCCATGACCATATAGTGGATTCGCCTCTTGTCACTATTTTGGAGAAGTCTGAATTCCGTTGAAGACCGCAGGAGTTCCTTAAAACCTTTTTTGTCGTTTTCAGACAGAGGGAGTAGTTTTTGTCTTCGAATTATTCCGGGTTTTGAGTCTGCGCAGCAAGCAGGTTGGTCCCTGAACATACACTTGTATAGACACGAAACACGACAAAACTCTATGATTAGAGCAGCATAAGAATTGGTGCATTATGGGCTAAGTAGTCAATGCCAAAAAAATTCATATGAACCGGCGTACTGTGACCGAAGTAGTCAATCCGTCGAGGAACTCCGCACAAACAGTGAAATTTTGTAGAGTAATTTTCTGCAGGTACGTTTACATCTATAGACAAGGCATATCGCGATGGCATCTTGTCCTATCTTGCTGTTTGTAAAGGACATTTATGTAAGTGCCGATCTTAGTTAGTTAACCGATGTCATTTCATGTTCTCTCTGGTGTCTCCGTAGCCAGGTGGGAAGGAGCAGCAGTGCGTAGCACACGCTTCTTGATTAGACCGGGGTTCGAGCCCGTCACCACCAAATAGGGAGGATGCGGAAAGGTCAAGGGAATGACCACCGCATATTCCGGGAGCAATATGGCCTTAGTTGCTAATGCTCCTAAAAACCAAATAACAAACACCATTTCATGTTCTGCTCAACTTGTAGTCCTTTTTCGCTGTAATTTGTAGTCCTTTTTACATTTTGATTATCATCTTTGCTTTGATCTATTAATTATTACTTAGTTATTATTATTATTATTTATTATTATTATTTTTTTTGTATAAAACAAAATCACTTGTATAAACAACAAATTGTAAGATTCCTCTGGCTTTTTGTGTAAGGAATCACTATTGTACATATGTTAATAAAGAATATTATTATTATTATTATCTAGAAGTGTCCAGAACATTGTTTCCAACAAAAATTAAGGACTATGTTCATGGATATTTTGTTCTGTATACGGCGTGTTTACATATAAACGGGACCAATTCTGGGTTTAGAGTTAGACGATGAGGTAAGGCACCTGCCTTCTTGTGTAGCGATTTTTGACGAGGAAATAAAGACAAACAGTCAAATGATGAGTGAGAAAATTTAAAATTTTTATCTAACAGAAACAGCCCATGGAACTGTCATTCACTTTTGAGTGATCTGCAGCTCAGATACACTTTATTAGTATCTTTTGGTACTTCCAAAAACACGTTTTGGAAGTACCACGATAGGTATGATCTTCTGCATCGTAGAGTAAATGAATCTCTTTATTATTTCTGGCTGTTTTGCTGTCTGCTTACTGATTTCAGATAGACATTGTTATCAACTAGCATACCATCGACTCCTTATAAAGGTAAAACGGCTAGTAAAAGGTTCTATGTATTAGAACTATTGGGAAAACATAAGCCGAATTTTAATATTCACGACAAGCAGAACATACTAGACCACCAAATGCACACTTCCAAAGCAGGTGCTCTGCGCGCATATATACCGTTGGGGACAGAGATAATCAGTCTGACATATGACCATCCACTGAAAACTAGGTTGTTGCATATATTCTTTGTTTTCGCTTTTTGAGCACTAACTTTGTTTTGATTGCAACATTTTTCAAAGTATTTTATGTTGTGAATTTTTGCTGGATACATGTATGCAATAAATGCTACAGAAATTTAAGCTGCGTTTTACCCATTTATTCGCAAGTTCAACTAGACTAGAATTGATTTAAAATAATATAATGAAATTAAAACTTATTCATGTTGGTTAATTCTAATGACCAACATGAATAAAGATTACACAGGAGATTACATTTCAGATTAGATTTAGGACAACTCCACGCTAAAAACATAAGAAAAATATGTACGCCACGATAAGTAATAAAAGTGACGGAATAATAGCCCCTCTCTTCAGAGGTGAAGTAGATGATAGCACTTGTACTAGGCCTGGAGTGGCATAGAGTCGAGAACTGCAACCTTAAGGTTAATGATCCGGCATAAGCCTTTTTAATTGATTGAAAAAGTTGGAAAATCCAATGAAAGGTTACAAAGTACACTGAAAGGACAGAATTCATGGGAGTTCCTAGGCAACGCGACGCTGTCACCCCACCCCTCTTGCTAGTGGACGAACCCACCGCTTGGTAGGTATGTAGGTACACTGCATTCACATAGACGGTAAATCAATGTCAGTATGGATAAACGTCGTGAGTTAACCGACTTTGAAAGAGGGATGATAGTGGGTGCCCGACACATGGGTTACCTATCGCGGAGGTGCTACAGAAATTGCATATCCTCGTTCGACTGTATCAAGAGTGTATCGGGAATATGCCATTTCCGGAATAACATGTCATCGTGGACAGCGCTGTGGGCTGAGAAAGGTAGTGGATGAACCTGCCTGTCGACCTCTGTCTCGCATTGTTTCAGCCAACCAGAGAGCGACAGTGGCACAAATCGCCGCCGACTTCAACGAGGGAAGTGCCAGAAACGTCTCCACCGAGACCATCAGGCGATAATTAGCCGCAATGGGTTATGGGAGCCGCCGACCCACCAGAGTCCCATTGCTAACAGCACGACACAGGACTCTACGCCTCAACTGGGCGAAAGAACATCGGCACTGAACCTTGGATGATTGGAGACGGGTCTCCTGGTCTGATGAGTCACGTTTCAGCTTATTCCAGCGAACGGGAGTGTGCGTATTGGTGGAAACCGCACGAAGCTATGCATCCGTCATGTCAACAAGGAACTGCTCTGGTTGGTAAATGGTCGGTAATGGTCTGGGGCGTGTTCAATTGCCATACGTTGGGATGTATAGTGTGTTTAAGGTCTAACGACACCAGGGGTTTCCCTCATCTCCGTGTAGTATACATTATGGTGTGATACAGAACACTGTAGATGTTTGTTTGTTATTTGGTTTTTAGGAGCATTAGCAACTAAGGCCATATTGCTCCGGGATATGCGGTGGTCATTCCCTGACCTTTCCGCATCCTTCGTATTTGGTGGTCACGGGCTTGAACCCCGGTCTAATCAAGAAGCGTGTGCCACGCACTGCTGCTCCTGCCCGCCTGGCTACGGAGGCGCCAGAACACAGTAGAGGCCAGAGGTTTAAAAGTGTATGGATATTGTGGTGTGTAATGTTTTGTGCCGGTGTACGTTGGGATCAAGTGTAAGTGTGTTTAGGGACAAGCGGCACCAGGGGTTCCCCAATCTCCGCGTAGTTTACATTGTGGTGTGTTACAGTACGCTGTAAATGCCAAATATTTAAAAGTGTGTGGGTCTTGGATCGTTTAGTGTCATGTACCGTTGTTCTTCTGGTCATTTAGCCGCTAAACCCCAATTGGGGCCCAACGTTGCCCCACTTACGCCCCGTGGAGGCAGACCAGGAACCCAGTAGCTTATATGCACTCTGGCAGGTCCTGCCACCTAATTTCCTGAGATTTCGGTGGCTAGGACCTTCAAAAAAAAAAAAAAAAAAAAAACGGGGGCACTTAAATTTAGAAAAGCCAGGAGAGGTTAATATGGTTCAGTTTAGAAATCGTTAATTTTGATTAGTTACGTTGGGATCTAGTAAGTGTAAGTGTAAGTGTGTGTTGTTGTCTTACGGCACCAGGGGTTTCCCCCATCTCCGCGTTGCTTTCATTGTGGTGAACCAGTTCACTGGGAAATGCCAGAGATTTAAAAGTGTGTGGGAATTGTTCATGTGTAGTGTTCTGTACCGTTGTTCATCTGGTCATTTAGCCGTTGGACCCCTATTGAGGCCCAACGTTGTCCCACTTACGCCCCGTGGAGGCAGACCAGGAACACAGTAGCTGTAAATTCACTCTGGCAGGTCCTGCCGCTTAATTTCCTGGGATTTCGGCGGCTAGGACCTTAAAAAAAAAATAAATAAAAAAAATAAAAAATAATGATAATAAATAAAATAAAAGAAAAAGAAAAAAAATAAATAAATAAATAAATAAATAAATAAAATAAAAAAGTAAATAAATAAATAATATAATAAAAATAATAATAAAAATAAAAATAAAATAAATAAATAAAGAAAAAATCTGCGCTGTTGTAGGGGTAATGTCGCTTTGGTTTGCTAGGCCGAGTTTTGGGCGTAAGGTAATTTTATCATATTAAGTTTTTGATGTGTGGGGCTTTCGCTATGATGAAGGTAGAGAGGGGAGGGAGACCGAAGATTGGGGGGGAAAAGACAGAAATATGGGGCCAATAGAGTAGATAGCCCCAGTTTTCAGTGGGGCATGCCCATGCCCCACCAGAGTAGAAGTTTGGGGGTGGAGGAGAAGGAACAAAAATGTCCCCTCCCCCCAAGGAAGTGGGAATAATAGGTGAAGAGGGCTAGGGTGTCCTCTTCAGATCGCCATCAAGCTGTTTCCAACTGTGCTGCGTTTTGTCTGTTCTCTACTGTCTGTGCTGCATTCCCCCGTCCTTGCTTTTCTCTTCCGTGTGATCAGCACTCTTCTTGTCCAAGTACTGGTCCTCTGCGGGGTTTCAGTTTTTTGTCATATTTGGCGCCAATTTTTGTCAATCTCTGTGTACGTTGCTGTAGATAGCTATTAGTGTTTTTCTCCTGGTGAATAGGTCTTGCGCATACTGGGAGAGTGCCCTATATTCATTCTCAGTGTCCAGGAAGTGGTGCTCCAGTCCTTTTGGGAAGTATCTTAACCTTGTTATTAGTAGCCCTCTGAGGTCTTCATAGTGTTGACAATCATAGACTATGTGGCTCCAGCTTTCACTTTCCCCACATATGCAGTTGGGGTCCTCAACGAGCCGGAAGCCAAACAGCTTCTCCTTGTAGGGTCCGTGTCCGGTTAATAGTGTTGTCATATGGTACCCTGGGAAGTACCACGGTGGCTGCTTTGGGTATATTTTTCGGAGGTCTGGTAGAAATCTTTTTGTTACTTCGCCTTTTGTAGTCTCTGTCCATCTTCTCTGCCAAAGATCTAGGAGGTGGGTCTGTAGCCTATTTTTTTCGTGTTTTAGGTTGCCCGCCGGGTCAGTCGTGTATCCTTGGTGGGTAGCGGCCACTCCCCTGGCCAGCAAAAACAGTAGCCCCGCCTGAACTGCCTCCAGGTCCAGAGGGAGCGCTCCAGCAAGTACCTGCAATGCTGGGGTACTTACCGTGCTGCAGGCGCGCGTTGTTGATAGCAGTATGGTCCTTTGGGTCATTTCTAGTGTTCTTTTGTTGACTACCAGTGTCGTTTTTGGATACCACACCGCTGCTGCATAGGTGATTGCAGGCAGGAAGGTTGTTTTATAGTAAATCTCTGAACGGTCCCGATTACGTGTCCATCCTTGCAGACCATCTGCATCCTTTCATGGTGGTGCATTATAGCCCTAGTTGCTGATGCGCCATTAAAATCCAAACAATCAACCAACCAATCCTTCATGGTCATCGTGCACCCACAGGGCAAAGGACTCTTCCAGCAGGACAATGCACCTCCCTACAGAGCCACGGTGACTAGAACATGGTTCGAAAAGCATTCCGCAGATTTTACCATCATGGAATGAGTTTCCCGTTTACCGGACATGAACCGTGTGGAGCATCTTTGGGATGCTGTGAAAAGGTCCGTTCGAGCTTTGAATCTTCCACCCAGTAATGCGGCGGAATTATGGACAGCGATGCAGCAAGCATGGATGGAAATACCCGTGGAACGCTTTCGGTAATTAGTGCACTCAATGCCCTGTGACTGCCCTTATCCGGCGGGCCCAGGTGCCAAATGATTTGTTGCTTAGTTGGTCAAAACTTTATCATTGCGACTTGTTTGGTCTTGTGATAGTGCGGCTGGTTGTTTAGATCCCTGAACAACAAATTGTTTGAAGAGGCTTTTCCTCCTAGTGGTCTGGGCTGGGCAGCTGGGGTGATTGTTCCCTCAGCTGGCAGATAGAGCTTGTTTTGGATTGGTTCTTTTTGTAATTTCGTGTAATCAAAATTTTGATTTTGTGAGTGTTCTAGAAAGTCCTAGAGCATCATGCCAAGAACTAGGAAAAAGATTCTGGCTCCTCCAGTGGAAGAATCAGAAGAATCTTCGGAGGAAAGTTCGGAGTCGTCAATTGAAGTTACAGGAGAGGTCTCGAGTAGACCACCTGCAAGGAAAAGAATTCCAGATGGGAAGAGTTCAAGACAGAAGACACCTTTAGATTCACAGGAGAGTTCCTCGGAATTTGCACGGTGTATGTTAGAACCTACCACCTTGGAGAATTTAGATCATTATAGAAGTAAATTAAGGTCTTTTGTATCAACTTTAAAAAAGCCAAGTATACACGATCTAGATATTGTAATGGGATACTGGGACAAGATGGCTGAGCTGGTGCAGTCCTTAACTGTTCGAAACGTGTTCCTTGAGACTAAGTTGAACACCTTGACGGAGCAGAAAGAACAAGATGCGGCTGTTCAAAGATCATATGCAGAGGCTGTCAGTTCTAGTGAGGTAAAGTCCAAGAATAAAATGATTATAGTGAAGGCAAAGGCGGACAACTATAGTACTAGTGACCAAGTTAAGAGTGAGTTGATGGGACGAGTTGCCCCTGTCTTAACTGACGTCAAGATAGTATCAGTTCGACCTATAAGAAATAAAAGGGTAATGATCGAAACTGCTTCTGAAGTCGATGCTAAGAAAATTGAAGAGTGTACGGAGGTACAAAAGCTTGGGATGGAGGTTGAAAGGCCCCTTCGTCGATTACCAAGATTAGTAATTTTCGATGTTGATTCAGACGTAGATCGAGAGTCCCTAATAAAGGAATTGTGGGAAAGAAATTTGGTTGACGGATTTGTCAATAAAGACCAAGTTCTCTCCGAAATAAAAATACTTGCTAAAAATAAGGCAAGGAATTCTCCTGGGTATAATGTAGTGGTGGAGGTTTCCCCACGTGTAAGGAGATACCTTTTAAAATATTCAAGAGTGTTTTTGAATTGGAGCTCACACCGTGTTCGGGAGTTGTGGACACCGACACAATGTTACAAATGTATGGCGTATGGCCATGTGGCCCGGTACTGTGATGCGGGCGAGTTCTGCAGTCACTGTGCCGGGAGTGGTCATACCTTTAAGTCTTGTACGCAAAGAGCGGATGCTCCAAAATGTGTAAATTGCTGGAGGAGGAAGGTGCCTTCTGCACATGGTGCTAATGATCGAACTTGTCCAGAATATTTAAAGGCGGTAGATACTTTAAAGAGAAGAACTGAACAAGATTAGTTGGTATCATGTCGGGGTACCCCTTTTCCAGTAATTGTAGGAAGACTTCTCCCGGTTGGTGGCTGGGGGTCGTCGGTCACAGTAATGTCAGTGTTGGTGTTCATGGGGACTGGACCGGTGTGAGTAATATATGATCAATTGTTAAAATGAAATTGAAAGATCAATTGTTATAATGAAATTGTAAGATCAATTGTTATTATTATTTAGTCTGACAGATACCAGACTGTGTTTCACTAGATAGGGCAACCTACCTCCTCGTGGTGGGGACGGAAACTCGTGGTGGGGGCGGAGATGCCGACTCCACCACGAGGCTAAAGGTTGTGCTATCTTTGATTTTTGTCATTAGTCAAGTTAGACTTTTGTAATTGTTTGTTGTTTTTGTTAATTTGATTGACCAAGGTTGTTAACAAATAAAACAGTTATGATTGTAAGTGGCAGATGAGCTACGGCTCAGGTGGTCAATTGATTTAGCTTGATTAATGTAAATGCCCTTATCCGGCGATCGGTGGGCCTACCCTTTACTAGGCAGATAATCATGATTTCTGTCTACTCAGTGTTTATTAGTTGATTAAGTCCAGAAGGTAATTCACTGGAGATGACCTATTATGATCAGTTCTGAATTTAAGGCTATAGGTTCGAGTGTAACGCGGATACTTTAAGATTCAGATATGGTATCAGTGAATGGTTTAAACATTTACTGTTAATTATTTTAAATACAAATTTTAAGCCTTGTAGGTTTCTTCAGTGAGTTAATGGCTTAAGGTGATGCTTGTTTATATAAGTATAGTAGCGACTGTTATTGTAAATATAAATTCTGGCTTATTTTAAGGTGCTTAAGATATTAACTTAGTTTAACGATTTGTGGATCAATGATATGGGTGCAAATGGGTCATTCTGTTTTTTTTTTCCTTGTTAGTTGTTGGCGCATCAGCTTCTATGGCCATAATGCACCTCCCAAAGTTTTTGTATTTTACTGTGATCCAAGCCCAAGACGGGAATCGAACCCGCGACCTTTGGGTTGCCAGGCATGCACTTTACCTACCTGGCTAGCCCGGTCGGCCATTCTGTTGTAATTTATACCTTAATAGTGTATTTGGAAAATTAAATGCACTAGGCATAATCCTTATGGGTTTTGATAATTAAGTATATAATATCGGTGTAAATACACCATAGTTAACCCATAGATTTGAGCTACGATTGTAGCGTAGAAGGCTATGCTACAATCGTAGATGGGTTAACTATGGTGTATTTACACCGATATTATATACTTAATAGTGTGTATGGTCTATAGAGGGATAATGTTTCTTCCAAAAGGTTAAAGGGGTTTTGTCAGGTCCTCTGGAATAGTCGTTTTTTTTTTTAAGTTTG
The DNA here is from genome assembly GCF_048544385.1 of Mastigoproctus giganteus. Classification (NCBI taxonomy): domain Eukaryota; kingdom Metazoa; phylum Arthropoda; class Arachnida; order Uropygi; family Thelyphonidae; genus Mastigoproctus; species Mastigoproctus giganteus. The sequence goes on along the minus strand of NC_143581.1, from coordinate 151,512,335 downwards.
ATATTATTCAATATGTCACGTTCGTTGTTAATGAAAGTAAATAGTTGCTCTGACGAATATGTATAATAATAAGAGATATGTTACCTATAGGATATGAATTAAGATTTTCATAATATTCAGCGAACGACTCGGAAATCTGTTGGGGAGATTGAACAGTTCGGCTGTTATGAATCAATTTACGAATGGTGGATGATTGCATGCGTTTAAGCATTCTTACAAAATTCAGAAATAATCTTGGATCTAAATATAGTTGGAGAAGAATATTACGTGGTTGTTTTTCATGAAATCTAGATTTCTATAATGACCACTCTTATACCACGTGAATATTAAGATAGTTTATTTAGCTTATAACTAAATCCCTATACATTAAGGTAACGTTTCGGGAATCTTTTCTTGTTTGTTATTTGGTTTTTAGGAGCATTAGCAACTAAGGCCATATTGCTCCGGGAATATGCGGTGGTCATTCCCTTGACCTTTCCGCATCCTCTGTATTTGGTGGTGACGGGCTCGAACCCCGGTCTAATCAAGAAGCGTGTGCTACGCACTGCTGCTCCTTCCCACCTGGCTACGGAGACGCCCTATCTTTTCTTGTCTGAGGATGGGTTCTGGCAAAGTTCCCGAAACGTTACGCTAAACAAACTATCTTAATATTCACGTGGTATAAGAGTGGTCATTATAGAAAGCTTGAATCATTGTTCTTAGTTAAATGTTTTAATAAATTACTGTTGAATTGAGCACTAGATTGGAATGCCAATTTGTTTGCTGATTTCCTTAATTGCGTATATTCGTCGTATGCCGTTTTAGTTTTCAAACTTTTGATATTTTTATGAGCTTTTCTTGCAACCGAAGCTTGCGTTTTAAATCATAGTTGAACCAAATAGGATATTTTTATTCCATTTTTTTTTTTTTAAGATACACTTTCATCTAATATATTTTGAATAGCGATTATGAACTGAGTCTTAATTTCCTCTAAGGAAGTGATTTGATAAGACAAGTTCCAGTCCATATGCATATGGACTGGAACTTGTCTTATCATCGAGGAAAGTCCAGTTTACTCTTTGATAATTTTTTTATAGTAGTCTGTTGTGTATCAGTATTATTGCTGGTCATTATATTAAAAGTTAAGGCTTTGTGGTGCGAAGTGAAGATGCTATGAATAATTTGCAGATAAATATCAAAAAAATATCAGAGCTAGGCGGGTCCTCTTGTTGGGGAGCTGAACTGTTAAATGAGGGCGTGATTATTTCTAATTTCAAGCACAAATTTCGTGTTTATATCTTGGTTTTAAACCAAAGACATTAATTTGTTTTAGGGAGATTAAAGTCTCCTAGCACTATGACGATGATGAAGTAAGATGTTCTAGATTTTTATCTCGCTCCTTCAATAAACTGATGGTAACTGGAGGAGGGAGATAAGTTAATATTTTTATTTTTACAATATAAGAAAAATAATAAGGGAAATCGGCTAGTACATATAAATATTTTCGTTATAGTGAACTTTTCGTTAAAACGGTATTTGCTGTGAATGGATTTTACTGTAATCTAATCAGAGTATTATTACAACAAATTGGCCTAAAGGTGGCCCTAAGGCAATGAAACATTAAAATTAAATAGCAGCCTCGAGCACTCAAAAAGCAATGCCAAACTGCTAACAGAAAGCAAATTAACTGAGAACACCAGAGTGAATATAAGAAAGAAACCATGATATAGATGGTAGCATGAACAGTGAATTTGCATCTCTGCTTACTACTACATAACATACATTGAAAATAAAATGAAATAAATAATATGACAAAGAAAAAAAAATAAAAGAAGAAAATATAAAAGCATAGTAAGACAAACATCCGTGGCTGCCAAGCATTGGTACTAGTTAATATTGTATTATTAGGTTTATATTTCAGAATGCACTCCTTAATTATTAAAAAATATTTATTAACTAGGTATTATTAATATACATGATTAGTTTTCACAGATGGGTGCGAAGGAAAAAAAAACCCACTACAATGGAAGTAGATATTCAGTTATTAAAAAGTTGAGTGATAATAAAAAAAAAAAAAAAAAAGAAAAGAAAAAAAGATTTCCTTTATTTTTGTAAACACTCGAAGAATTCAGTACAACGAGTTAATTTCAAAGTCCACATAAGATGTACTGGTTTATAAGGAAAGAAAAATTTACTGGAAAGTTTTATGAGGCACTGTCTAGTCACTGTTATAGGCTATGGAAGCATTGGTTTGAATCAAAAAACCGGTTTTAAAAGGTGCTGCAAAAGAATTTATTATCGCACCTTTAACTGCGTTTTATACCTTACTCCTTTTTTTTTTTTTTTTTTAATCCATGCAGTACCCATAATTTCTATTGTACTAAAATTAAATTTTCCTATTAATACGGGAGGGGGGGGGGAGTTAAACATGAAAAACAAAATTGAATTATAAATTTGTAAAAAGTAACAGTGGGCATGTGCTGTACTTATGAACGTGTGCTATTTCTTGTAACGAAATATGCTTCGAAATCACAACTATGAACAAAATATTTTTAGTCTTGTAAATAAACGTACAGTATTTCATCATTTTATTTATTATTGATTTTAAAGTCGATATTTAAGTAAAATAAAGCGAAAAGTGCTACTTCTGTTTATTAGAAAAAGCGAATCAGAAATTATTTTTATAAAAAATTATTCTTTAGAAATAATTTTTACTTGATATTCATTAAAACGAAATTTCGTATAACGAAATGTCTCGTGCAAGCCCGAGAATTTCATCGTAACGGGATTTTACTGAATATATACAGTTGCTCTGTCAGTTTTTTTCATACATATCGCATAGTGCAGTGGTCTCAAACTGGCGGGCCGCATCCGGCCCCCGAAGCAATTTTACACGGCCCGCGAATACATTTCAATTATGTATTTGTTGTAAATACGGTGCTTATATTCACTCTCATTTTGTTAAAAAAAAAAAAAAATTCCGGCCCGTCAGCTGCTTTCAGATCGTGCATTCGGCCCGCAGGCAATTTGAGTTTGAGACCACTGGCATAGTGTATCCATGTACCATGTTATCAATCAAGAATTATAAATTATTAACTCGCCTAAAATGTAATACGCTGCGTACATTAACTTGCCCTGTTTTCTTTTTATACGCTTGTTACTTCTTTGCCTTCCTGCTAACTTTGACATTTTGATAAGATTAAACCTAAAGTTTTAACTTTAGGTTTAATATGTCTAAGAAAATTTTGGCAAACCCATTTTCTTTACGCCATTCTAAATTATATATAGCCTTATAACAACAAGCAACAGTCTACTCATTATTTATCTATTTCTTATTTCTCTTCTTGTTACGTTGATAATTCAAACTTGCTGATGTAAAAAGACTAGGGACTTTGCTAAGGTTGGGTGTGGGAAGTGGCGCAGTATGACCAAAGTAATCGATGCGTAAATTCCTCCCAAAAAAAAAAAAAAGGCGATCCGAGGCTTTTCAGTTCTTCTTACGAGCGCTGTTAAAATGGTGCAGAATGAGTGAATTGTGCTGAAAGAATTGTGCCAAATCTAAGATTTTGCAAAAATCATTCTTTGTTGACATATTTATCTAGGAATTTGTCTTTTACTTTACCACTAAGAAAAAATAATCAGGAATTGCTATAATAGTTTCTTGGAAAACAGAAATCGAATTCTCAGAATAACATAGTTAAGTATAGGGAAAAAGCCTCAGCAGTGCCTTTTATTTAGAGCAGTGCAATATCAAACAATTCGTGGTGAAGGGCCTCCACAATATGAGATCGATACACCAAGTTGAAAACCTTTTTGCTCATAGTTATGTACAAAGAAGCTATGCTCAATATCTGCACCTCTCAGAATAATTAATTCAACTAGGACATTGAATAAACTTAAACTAGCAAGTTTCTTATATTTAAAAATCATACATTTAATCAGTATTCCAAAATATACATCAGAGGTGCCCTTTCGTATCTTTGTTTGCCTTAATTGCGGAGTTGTAATATGGCCTCCGTAGCCGAGTGGTCAGGAGCGAGAGTGCAGTAGCACACGCTCCTTGAGTAGACCGGGGTTCAAGCCCCTGACTGCTGAATACGGTCGATCTGCCAACCCGCACTGGACCAGCGTGGCAGATTATGGTCCATTTCCCTCAGCATGAATCGTTGAGGAGGCTTCCATCCTGCAGTGGGTTGATAATGGCTGCACTTTACTTTTTTAATGCAATGGACTGCAAAACTTAAAATCTTATTACACGTTTAAACATGATTCTTTAAATTGGTAGTTTAATGAATTGGCCTTTTAATACTCTGTTTAATCGATGCCGAAGCACTCACTTTTTATGCTGAATATTTATTTAATAAAGCAGCAAATCTTATATCAAAATGTACATTTTAATCCGTGTTTTTTGGATGTAGGATAGAAGAGTGAAATTTAAAAAAATGGATCTCCTTTGTGAAAAATATTCATCTTTCGTATTGGTTAGTTAATGAAATTAACACAATTTATTTTTAATGAACTGAATGGAAATATGGGCACTTTTCACAGATATTGATTTTCACTTAATTTTTAGTTTCTTCATCTTTCAATTTCACACTTCTTACATACATCAAGCCACACGGATTAAGAAGTGAGTTTAGATATTTATAGGTTTTTGCTCTTTTATTAAATTAAAGTAAATGTTAATATGCACCTATAGAGACATCTGAAACATCAAAACCAAGCGAAATTTTCATTTCAAAATTGTTGAATTGCGAATGGTTGTAGAGCATTATAATTTTCTGTACCAATCGCTAGATGGAGTCAAGTTTGTGCCGGACATTTTGCGGTGCTTTTTCTATTGCATAGATAGACTGATGTAGAAAAAGGATAAAAGAAACGTAAGTAAAACTCTCTACCTAGACATTAGCTAGTTAAGATGCAATAAAAGCTAAGGAGACAGCAGGAAGGAAGGGTTTAATGGAAAACCACAACCACCACTTAAGGGCTAGATGGTTGTTTTGGATGGGTCACGATTTATGAACGCAAGGCAAGCCCTTCTAATGTCCTCGTGTAGAGCATGCTGTCTACGAAGTGGTCGTATTCCTGTCTTACCAGTGAAACTGAACAGGGAGAATACTTAGTATTTATCTTGGCTTGACAGAATTCCACCAGGTGTTGCTAATTGTCTAACTTGTAGCTTAGTGCTCGACCCGAGTCTGAACTGGCCTTCCCGTATCTTTCGCTATCTGCAATGCTTGACTAATTGCAACCACAGGTGATGCTAGTGAAAGTAAATTTGACTTTCTATATTGCTTGGAAAAATAAAAAAAAAATTTCTTATTGTATAGTAAGAAAATTGTTTTGTTTTAGTCTTCTGTAATATAAGGATAATTGAATCCAAATTGATATTTAACTAAGTCATAATTTTCTTACCATCTTTCAAACCATTGTATTTATTATTATTTTTTGGGGTACCTTAATGACAGGTTTATCGACTGTCGAGAGAGATAAAATTGTACCTGTCTAAAATAGAGTACTAAGAAAAAATAAATAATAAATAGATATCTACAATAAAAAAGTATATTTAAAGAATATATATACAGCGCGCGTGAATTCATTTTATATACGAGTAGTCTCATTTTGATTTTTGAAAGGATTGGAACCATTCTTTTTAATGGATATAAATAACCAAACAAAATGATAAATAAGCACTGAGGTGCATAATATTTGGGTCAGGCACCGCCTGTGGTTTCCCACATCTGCGCCATATGTACACTGCGAAGAAATACAGAACTACTGTAAATGCCAGAAGAGTACTCTATGTTGAATATGTGGTATCATGTTAGTGTCCTGGCATTTGGCCTCAGGGTCCCTGGTGGGACCCCACGTTGCCCGCACACACCTCTAGGAGGTAGCCAGACTGCTCATTATTCTTTTGCCGGTCTCTGCCTGGGTCGCCTCAGCTTCCTGACAGAGACCAACATAAAAAAAAGAAAAAGAAGTTAGTGTGTGTGGGCTTGAGTCAAAAAATTTGGTAAACAGGTAGAGGTATGGGGGATGAAGAAGAAGGCATCATCCAGGTACAATGGAATGCATTCATCAGGCGAAAATAGGGGATGGGAATGAATGGGAATGGGAGAAAAGTTGCCCTGCAAGGGAGCATAAGAGCGATCACCATTTGGCGCAATCTTGTTATTATTCTCATTCGGGTCCGGTCTTGATGTCAGTTTCAGTGGTGATGTCTAGTTCGATAGTTAAAGTCCTATCCGGTGATCTGTGTGTAAGTCAGTAGGGATATAAATAGGAATGCAGCTGTGACTGGCGTATACTGGATCTTCTCAGATTTGGTAATGTAGTCTCATTTGCTGGTAGGCCTCTGCATTGATTCCCAAAATATAGGTGGTTGTCTTCTCTTGGTTTAGATGATCCAGATAGTGACTATATCCATGGTAGGCTGTTATGCGAATAAATCCTGTGCGTAGCGCGTAAAGGTGACATAGTCTTCTCTTTCGAGCATGTGCTGTTCTTGGTTTATAGGAAAGTAATGTATCGTAGTCAGGAGGAGGCATCTCAAGTCTTCATATATTTCGCACTCGTACATCAGCTAGTCCCAATTTTCGAGGGAACCACGTTATCTGTCTGATTATTGGTGAGCGAGCAATGTACTGTTTCAGCTGGAACGTGATGGTCGGATGTTGTCCATGAGTCATGTACTGTCCAGTTCGAAAGATATCGTGCTAGTGATCTGGTTGCAAGGGTCATATCGATTGTGACTTCCCAAAGAGTACTGGAAGATGTTGCTGGGTTGTTTGGTTGATTTATGACGGTGAGAGTGGAATGTTCATGGAAATCCTCCATTCGCTCGCGTTGGGAAGTTGTGTAAGGACTGTCTGCATATATCTGGTGCAGACAGAATGTCTTCCCCTGGCTTGCACTGATGTATAGTGTGTTTGTGTCTAACGGCGCCAGAGGTTCCCCCATCTCCGCGTTGCTTTCATTGTAGGTGTAACAGTTCACTGTAAAGGCCAGAGATTTAAATGCGTATGGATTTTGTAAGTGTAGTGTTATGTATCGTTGTTCCTCTGGCCATTTAGCCGCTAAGTTCCTGCTGGAGCCCAATGTTACCCACACTATGCCTCGTGGAGGCAGATCAGGTACCAAGTAATTTTAAGTTTTCACTCTGGCAGGTCCTGCCACATAATTTCCTGAGATTTCAGTGGCAAGGACCTAATTTTTTTTAAAAAAATAATAATTTAATAGTATTGGGAAGTAGTCGCTGAAAGATTACGCCGAGAGGGGTTTTCCTATGCAGTTGGAATTTTGAATTTTTTTTTAAATTTTGACATTGCATTTTAAAACATGCACACTCTCTAACGTTATTGTTCACATTGCACATGACAGATTTTTATCCACGAAGTGGTATAAGCAAAGACTACGCCAGCCCTGCTTTGAGAGGAGATCCCTTAATTAGATTTGTATCTACTCCCATATTTCATAAATGTCATCATATTTGCTATGATAAGTTTTTTTGCATTGGGGGCGGAAGGTTCCGACTTTTCGCTACGCAGTTGTGTCCCTCACTATTTTTTTCACTACTTCTGGGTTTCCTGCATTTGTCACACATCTACTATTTTATGTGATTCACACAGCTTTCGCACTACTGTCAGTTATGCCTACGACGAAGTATCAACGCAGCTTTACTAAAGTGTCTGCTAATGAATTTAACTCGTAAACTTTCCCAAGGCCCAAAAAACTCAAGAAGCATAAACAGTTGCGTAGCTACCCTTTTTCGGGACCGGAGGCAAAGAACATGTTCGGGCCCCTACTTAATTAATGAAAATTGCAAAAAGAGGAGACAGCCAAAGACGCTGGCCCCCTAAAGGGCCCGGAGGCAATTTCCTTGATTGCCTACACGATAGCTACGCCACCGAGCACAAACTAAACTTCTCCAAAAAGATAGCGAACAATACAGCCTTTCGATTGATTTTTGTAGTGAACTATTTTACCACGTAGATAATACAAAGTTAGTTTATTAATTGCTTTAACCTAATTACGCTGAACTTGTTACAAAGGTGATGTTTCAGGATCCTTGCTTGATCTCATAATCGGACAGTACATGCCTGTTAATAGTTCCTCACATCATGGTTTGTCTAATTCAAACGTCGCCTTTATAATCCGCGTAGTAAAATAAGTGGTCTTTACAATCCGCCTATATTATCCGCGTAGTAAAATAAGTGGTTCGTTACAAAAATTAAATTCTTTAATTGGATAATATTTTTCCAATTTTTATTAAATCTTCAAAGTCATTTCGAAATTTAATTAAAATCTTTCACAATGTACGAACTTCTTAGATTTCTGTTCCTTTCCGGAAAAAGTGCAATTCAAATAGAATATCCACAAGATGATAAAACAACTACTTCAGCTAAACAATAGAATTCATACGGGATGATAGATGGCTAGATCCAATCCATCATAGGATTGACATCTTCAAAACAGTCTTTATGCGGAGTCACTTGAACGTCTTCTTTCAATAAGGTGACAAATCATACTTGATCACCAGACAAGTATAGAGGGTCCGAAATAGTGAATTTTAATGCAAGTATAGTTGTTACTTGATAATGTATATGGAACGGGATATGAACTGTTCGTTTGTTCATACTTAATACAGTTCAAAGTTTGATGGAAAGTCAAGAAACATACAGCCTTATTTTCTGATAAAATGCGAATAGTTACTTTTTCCCTTTATTAAATATTTTAATAAATCAAGGAGAAACTGAAATAATGGTAAGAACTGTAGAATAGAACCCCAAAAGTGAAAGGAATATCATCGCCAAATTTTGATTTTGAACCACAATTTGGGAGACACTAATTTAGACTTTAGGTTTTAGTTGTAGAGATCTTGATTGATAACCAAGATAATTGTTGCAGGTTACTTTTAATAATCTGTTCTACACGTCTATAACCCCCGTCCTCTCCCCTAGAGTTTGTCCTTTTTCAGAATATTTTAACGTACGGTTATTAACTCATCATCAGGAAAAGAATTATTTAGACATGTTTAATTAATTGTTTTTCAATTGAAAAATTGATGTTTCTCAGACTAGTTAATATAACCATTAACTAGTCTGAACTGTTAACTTTATACAGACATTGGACAACACTTTGACAGTCCGTGGATAAGAATGTTTAGGGGCGATTGACAGACGTATTAGAGTTGATTATTTGGAATGCACTGATCGTATATTGCTGTTGATGGCTTTCTGTATATATATTTTACTTATGTGTTTCAGAAAAATGCCAGAAGAGCAAGCAGGTTTCAGAAGGGGCAGAGGAACCAGAGATCAGATCTAAGTCTACGACTGATTATTGAAAAATGCAAAGAATTCAATGTTCTAGTCGTTTTGTGTTTTATAGATTATGCCAAAGCATTTGATTGTGTTCAACATGAGAAGCTATGAGAAACGATGACTAATATGGGTTTCCCAATCCACATAATTCAGCTGATTAAGCTACTATACCAAGAACAGGAAGGAATTGTGAGAACCAACATGGGAAACACGGATTTTTTCACAATAGGTAACGGTGTCAGGCAGGGCTGTATTTTGTCACCTCGCCTTTTTTTAATCTTTATGCCGAAGATGTCATGCGTGAAGCTTTGGAAGATTTAGCGACTGGCATCAATATTGGAGGACTGAAGATAAACAACCTTCGTTATGCAGATGATACTGTGCTAATTTGCAATTCTAAGGATCATCTTAAAGAAACTCTGAGGAGAGTACGTGAAGCAAGTAAGAAAAAAAAAAAAAAAAAAGATTGTTTCTGAACGTGTGTAAAACTAAAATTATGGTGATTATCTCGGTTCCAGTAAAGTGAAGGTTAATGGGCAAGATATCGAAGAAGTTGATCAATTTGATTACTTAGGGTCAAGGATAAATAAAAATAGTGACTGATCAAACGATGTAAAGAGACGACAGGCAATTGCTGAAACGTTGGTCACTGATCTGACAAAATTATGGAGAGATCAAGATCTGCCCCTAAAGACGAAACTGAGAATCATTGATTCGTTAATTTTCCCAGTTGCCACTTATGGGTGCGAAGGATGGAATCTGAAAAGAGTTGAAAGGAAGAAAATTGAGGCATTTGAAATGTGGTGTTACAGGAGAATACTGCGTAATTCTTACTTGAATCGAAGAACAAATGAGTGGGTATTGAATAAAATTGGCAGGCCTAAAATTCTTCTTCATAGCATCAACAAAAAAGAAAACTCAAGTTTTTTGGTCATATAGTAAGAAGGGAAAACTTTCTTTGAAGAATATAATGAAAGAAAAATCGAGGGAAGAGGTGCAGAGGAAGACCTGCAACTAGGGGGAAGGATGGGATCAGTGAACTTCTGGGCATGACACTTTGCGATGCCGCTCGTACAGCAGATGATCGATGCAGTTGGAGGAATTTGTTGGTTGCCACAACAGCTCCTCAGGGAGCTATGTGACTGGAAGAAGAAGAAGAAGATGTGTTTCAACGTGAACATTTAAGTGCCCTGAGGCCATTGTTGATAATTAGTTTTTTTACTTCCGATTCCGAACACATCAGCCAAAATATGGAATAAGTAGAAAAATTTTGTAATGTTAGAAGTCTCATGACAGTAGTTAATTATATTGTCTACTGTCATATCAGCGCTTACTTTAAAGTATTTATCTTAGAATAGATGCTAATTTATATTTATTTTGTAACTTGACTAAAGAGGAGCGACTTGTGGAGTTTTTTAATATCTCTTATCTGGTGAGACAAAGTTTTCAGCCAGCTGTTTTTTTTTTTTTTTTTTTTTTTTTTGAGGCATTATTGTTAATGAACTAGACTTGGATGAATCAGCAGTCAGATAATAGTTATTGCCAACTTATCTGTTATTCTGTTAAATGGTTTCTATAATAGGGGTTACAGCTGCATATTTTCATTGCTCAGTGTGTCTGTTCTTGGGTTGCAAAATTGGTAGTCTACTGTCCACTTGCTTAAAGTAAGTATATGTGAATCTTGCATTGCCAGTGTATTAGCATTTGGGTCAGGATTCACATCTAATTTTATAAGAATATCACGGAACATTACATTCACAGACCCTTCTAGAAAGGTCCACAGTGGGGACCAAGTTGAGCATGGCAGATGAGGTGGAAGGACATTTACTATGTAGCAGCACATAAAACTAAGGACCCATGCATAAATCTGTGTAGCGATGATTAAGCGTGACATTGATTGAATAGTTGTGACTGGTTTACGTCATGGTAGGTGAGTCTCCATGCAGAGCGCTTTGATTTCTCTGTCATTGTACACTAATGGAACAGAAAGGGATGGAACAGCTCCACGCTTACCATAATGATGATAAACGTTTCACCATGGCATCTTGTGTGGAACCGACAACCTTTCATTGGCTATTTTGACCTCAGGTCAAACACCTGGAATTATGAACCAAGTTTTAGTTTATCCGCCTACTACGAAATGCACAGAGTTATGGTAGTGGTATCGTCCGCTGCTTGTTTATTTTTACTTCTTAAAGACAGAATGGAACAACGTTTCTAATATATATATATATATATATATATATATATATATATTACACCAGAATATTTTTTAGGTGTTTTAAGTATTTTTTCATTCGCTATTGCTATTTCTTGTGAAGTCAAGATTTTAATCTTAGTTTTTTGATTCCGTTCATTCTCTTATGAACTTTTCAAGTGAAGATTCAAAGCATTATGCTATTGTGTGTAATAGCACCTTTCATAGGTCTTCGTTTTCTTTGCTGCTACTTTTTAAGTTAGTAATGATTACTTATTATATTCCTTTTTCGAAACTTAAATATTAACAGCACCATAAAGAAAAATTCTTTGAAAAAGTGCAATGTTTTTGTATTGTAGCCCTTAACCGTTGCGTATTCTGTTAGAAATTGGGCTCTTAATTTGATTTGCATATTTCAACATAATAATAAGTGTCCCTAATGATCAAAGCGGTTCTTTTTTTTTAGTGATAGTGAATAAATGACGCTGTGATAATTTGCATGGTGAAAAGGTCTAGATTAATTAAAATGAAAGTGATGGAGGAGTTTACGATAGTAATTTTAACATATTCTGAACTGCTTTTGTTTATTCTAAGTATTGACTGATGTCCTCTAAGTTACCCAACTCGACGAATTAATGATAACCGAGATATTAATAAAGGCAAAGTGTTAGTTAGGTGACAAATCGTGGTCAGCACACAACTAGCTCTATTAGGCAATCATCTTCGTGATAAATGGAAAGTCATTACCACATAATAGATCATTTTATTAATAAACGCTCTTCTTTACTGGTTGCTCCCGTTATGAAAAAAAGGGGAAGGGGTACCACGCGTTTCGATTGGAGTTTTCTGCTATTCACATAGCGATTCGTAGTTCTGTTCCTGTTAAGGAGTTCGGCGCACACATAAGTGAGTTTTTAGAACGAGCTTTTCCTGACAGCATATGATTTATGAGATCTTGAAGATGTCTTGGTAGGAGCTGAATGGCTTAGCCAATTGCTGAGTCGTGCCAAAGTTTTAGCCATAATTAATCCCTTACGTTCTCTGGCCATACTACAACTTTTAGATATTGACAAAACACTTAACTCAAGCCTCTGCTCGTTATATTTTGATGCCTTTCTTTTTGTGAATATTAATTCAAACTGTAATCTATTACGTTCCTGTATCTCCTTATAGCCTCATCTCTCACTGTGCCTCTTGTATTGTATCTATCTATTTTTATTCAGTCTTTTTTGGCCTCTCATATTGTGTAACCGAAATTTGACGGAGATGAATTTTTTTTTACTATTTCCGTGTAAGAATGACAATTTTTTTTTTTTTTTTTTTTTTTGTCGTAAATCATATGCATGCAATTGGAAAGAAAAACTCGGAAAAAAGCATTGTTATTGTTGAAGGCCGAAGATGAAATAGATGCCAACTGAAAAAATGAAGATAGTTAAAGAAAATTACGAATGATTGAAAATTATCAAGAGACACTAAACAAAACAGGAATAAAATTAGGTCTGTAAGAAACTTATTCGGGAAGAAAAGCATGCTAATGCAGACTGTGGAAAGGCTTCATCAAAGAGGACCGATAGCAGTAGTCAAGAGTTTCCTCCATATGTGAATACCTGGGGATAATTGTGCAGTCAGATATGAAGTTTTTTGAGCAGTGCAGACAGGCTGCCAGAGCAGGTCATGGGGTCTTGTCATACAGGAATTTTGCTAGTAGGAAAAAGGACGTGATTATTCCTTTGTATAAGGCAATGGTCAGGCCACGCCACGCCTTGAGTATTGCATACAGGTCTGGAGGCCTCATTTTAGGAAGGATGTAGAGTTGGTAGAACGAGTACAGAGAAGGGGATCGAAGGGGTCCTCTTACCAAGAAAGCTTAAGTTCTGCAAATTGCAGTGTCTGGAGACTAGGCGCCTGCGAGGTTTGGGTTTACTGGCCCAACGGCAACCTAGGCTATAATGCACTTGCGAGGTGATCTGATTGAGATGTACAAGGCCTTGAATGGTTTTAGCAGGCTCAATGCTGATGGGATTCGTCTATGCGTGTAGCACAGTGGTATCGTCACCGTCTTCCTCACACTGGGTGGAAAGGCCCGAGTTCGAATCTCGTCGATGACGCGAGGAACTTTAGTGGGCTTTTTTCACTCGTGGCTGAGTTAGTCGGTCTCAGACGTAGACATCAAGGTTTTTTCTCCAGAAACTGGGGATTTTTCGTCCAGAAAAACAGGCAAATCGACCAGAGCACACACGCAATTTACAATCATAATACATATATGGGTGTATGTAAGAGATTACGGGTGGCCCTAATATAATAATTTGAATTTGCTGATGGGATTCTTCCTCTTGCTCAGATTACGAACCTGAGGGGGCATAAATTCAAATTGAGGAAAAACAGTTGTAGAATAGATGTTCGGAAATTTGCCTTTGGCCAGCGGGTAGTTGATTGCTGGAATAAACTTCCATCTGTCGTTTTGGAAGTTGATACCTTAAATAAATTCAAGGAAGAACTAGACAAAGTTTTGGAGCGAATGGATGGATGAAATGAGAAGGGGTTTTTTTGATTATATAGCTGATGAGCTAAATAATATACAGTATATTTTTTTTATTTTTCATCTATATTCACTGGATTATTTCATACTTGACAGTGCTATGGGTTTAAATATGACACGATTGTATGATTACTGAAAATGAATTGGAGGAGAAATTGTCATGCTTATACGTTGAAAATGCACGAGGCAGTGATGAGATTTATCCAGTAATGTTGAAGGAAGCGGCAGAACAGATTATCAAACCAATCCCTATTGTAATAGATGCATCCTGAACTCAACCCAGGTGGTGTCTCAATAGATATGAGATGTGTAGTTGCCTCACCAGTTTACTATGGTGGCGTTCCAAGGATGAAACGAATAATTACGGGGTTCATGGTTAAGGATGTATTGCAGGTGCATCTTGGCAGGAATAAAATTATACGATAAAAAAAAGCATGGGTTTCTTAAAGAAAAATCATAACTAACTGTTCAGATAAGCTATTATGAGGTTGCCATTAAGAGAACTGAATTGTAAAGAATAATTTTGACACATGTTTATACGGCTTTAGTAAAGCTTTTGATACATTCCCACACGAAGGCCTTTTATATAAATTTAACTGTGTACCATTGGTAAGAAGATACTGGACGCAATGTCTGATGTAATATTTAATCGTTTATTCGATGACAATCAGTTCGTTAAATTTACTTCAAATATTATCATTCTTTACTTATATGCCCTTACTTTATATCTTCATCTGTTGGTTCAATATATTTTTTCAATTATATATATATATATATACGCACATATAAGGGTGCATTGTCTTTACCATGTCTATCCGTCCGCATGACTAACACGACTCCCAGTGGAAGATTTTCATGAAATATGTATTCATAATATATGTAAATCCGCCAATTATTTCTTTCTTCCCTACAGTGTGTGTGGGGGAGAAAGAAATATACAGATTAAATGTGGTTTTAATGCATTGTTACCATTTTATATAATCAGTGCATCCTTCGCTTGTATAAGTTTTATGAACTTGGTGTCGCTTATAATGAGATACTTTATATAGAGAGAAGAAAAGGAAACTTAAACAGTATACAAAGTATAAGTAAAAACTATTATATACTAGTAATAGTGTTTACAATATAGTGCAAGGAAGCCATAGGCTTTTGCTATATTGGTCAAAAAAAAATAATAATAATAAATAAATAAAATAAACGGAACAGCTGTTTAGAAACTATAAAACTGTAGAATTGTATTAAATGCTTTATAAAGTTATAATCGTATTAATTAATTGATAAGAAGATAACTATACAGGGTATTTCAAAAGTGATGGTCAATAATTTATAGGTGAACTGTACAGACTACAACATGCAAAAAAAGCCTAGTAAACGATTCCTTAAGTGAATCGTTTTAGAGATATTGCACATTTCTAGTTGGGATCCACCACTGACTTGTTTGTTTAGGTTAGGTTAAGCTCATTTTCTCCCTTTCCCCTCTCTCAATGCTCTGAGACGTAGCAGGCATACTAGTACTCGTCAAAGGATATTCAACATGGAAAGAGGTTACAGCAACGAAGAGTATGCGGACATGCACTTCATGTATGGTAAAGCCAACGGCAATGCACCCGAGGCTACACGTTTGTACCAAGAAGCATTTCCCCGCCGAAGGCAGCCCAACAGGCGCACATTCATCAGGGTACATCAACGCCTTGGAGAACATGGGTGCTTCATACATGGAGTACGAGCAGGTAGGCCCAGAAGCGTAACACCTGATGTTGAGGAAAGGGTGTTAGAAAGAACATCCTGTAACATCTGTAAAATCCTGTGGTGCTGAAACCAAAAATTAAAAATGTATTATCTTATGTTTAATAAAACCACCCTTAGCAAAGGATTCACAGCTTTTTGCTAAACTAGTGCTCCCATAGTCAGTGGCGGATCTTAACAGAAAATGTGCATTACCTCGAAAACGGTTCATTTGCCGCCCGATGTTCACTGGGACTTTTTTCTTATTTTATTTTGTACTTTTCACCTTTAAATTATTGACCATCATTTTTGAAACACCCTGTATTTACTTTTCACTTCCATTAATCATAAAAAGAGAAAACAATTCCCTTAATTTAAGAAAAGAATGGAACGCGCTTAAAATGTAACGCCCCACGTATATTAACTAGTTTTTTTTTTTTTTTTTTTTGCATTGCTTATAACCATATAGTAAATTATTATTAGTGTTATGTTATAATTTTTGGGTGTTTCTATTTAATTATTAAATGTAAAAAATACATAAATATAAACGTTGATAACTAAATTGCATTTTATCTGTTTTAGCCATTAAAGGCTGGACGCCCTTGGCTTAGCTTTTAGAGGTACCAGCTCAGAAAGTTTTGTGGCATCACTTCCTGTTTGTCGGAGACCATATATTTGTTAATATATTTGTCTATAAATTCAACACGAAGATGATTATGTAAATGAATTAAGATTTTTTTATAAATTTTTATTCATTTGCATAATTTATACTTGCTTTATCCATTGTTGGGATGGTGTACATTTAGCCATGCTCTAAGATCCCTGCTATAATGAGCACGTACTTTGTTGTAGATCCATACCTGCCGTACACATCTAAGAAAAGGGACAACGTTTTCCTGAGAAAGGTTGCATACAAAATGTTTATGTAAAACGATTTAGTAAGAGTGTGTGGATCCGGAATTCTTTTCCAATCATTGACGCTAAACTTATACTGGAAAGATGCCAGTGTGAGGGTTTTCCACTGCCCTCATATGATGATTATTCAATGTATTAATGACTGCTCTAGTGAAATGGGCTTTATCCATTAATAGCATAATCTGTGAAATCGAGACCATCCAATTTTTCTCTGACACAATTTCATTATGGAACTGATGAGCAACTCATTTCTCATCACGTAGCAAATAGAGGTGCTTAGTAAGTTCGCTGTTACAAATTATTTACCCTCACTTGTAATATCAGGGTATCACGATTTCACAGTGTTGTGGGGAAAGCTGAGACGTTTCTAGTTACTTGTGTACACTAAGTTCTATTACATCGGTGACAGGACTACAGAGGAGTGACACTGATTGGGGGGATTCTGCTGTAATTTTTGTTTTCTGCAAATTGCAGAATGTCAGCGTCCACTT
Source organism: Mastigoproctus giganteus (assembly GCF_048544385.1). Taxonomy (NCBI): domain Eukaryota; kingdom Metazoa; phylum Arthropoda; class Arachnida; order Uropygi; family Thelyphonidae; genus Mastigoproctus; species Mastigoproctus giganteus. Next base: position 151,495,163 of record NC_143581.1, on the reverse strand, counting down.
ACTGCACTGCTGAAAGTGTTTAAATGATAGAACCCTGTCAGCTTGATTGTGACTTTAATTCTGATCTCGTGAGCTTTTTCGTGCAACTTCTTCGCTCCAAGAATAACAGTAAGTGCTCTGGTGTTTCTGACTACCCCCCCCCCTTTTTTTTTTTTTTTTTTTTTTGAAAGCAGCCCAGCAGAGCATCCAGCGGTTTTAAAGTATTTGGAGTTGCTGATGCCCATATTTCTGCATCATGCAGAACGTTGGAGCGGAACAGCAAGTTAATGTATTTCCTTGTGATTGTCTGGTCTCGCACATGTAGGTGTTTTTCTGGATATTTTCAGCATTTCTTCAGTGTGGTGGCAGAACCCGAGTTTGCTATGATAGATTATTCCTAAGTCCATGTGCTAATCAATTACTGAGTTGGTTTTCATCGAATTGGATCAATCTGTGATGGTGTTTACTCCAAGGAAAAGAATAACTGTGCTATTTTGTTTGGGTTTATCTTGATATAAAACTGACCTAGATATTTAGTATGAGGTAAAGTATATCATTAAGGTGAGCAATAATGGTTTGCTTACAATCTGTAAACATAAATTTTCTGTTTATGTTCGGGAAACCACATAGGGCCAGAGGAGTTGGCAAGATAGAAATAATAGAAAAACATCGCATTCAGCCGTAACGTGAGTATGAATAACGGCCAACTCAAACGCGTATAAAGTAAAGTAAAGTGCAGCCATTATCAACCCACTGCAGGATGGAAGCCTCCTCAACAATTCATGCTGAGGGAAATGGACCATAATCTGCCATGCTGGTCCAGTGCGGGTTGGCAGATCGACCATATTCAGCAGTCAGGGGCTTGAACCCAGGTCTACTCAAAGAGCGTGTGGTACTGCACTCCCGCTCCTACCCACTCGGATACCAGTGACCAACTCATCTACGACTTTATTTTCGTTATACGATTTATGTGGCTCGTTATTTTTAAATCTTTAACATAGCATGTCAGCTGATAGCTGCTTTGTACAGAGGGATGCAAAAGTCATGGGAACAGCATACCCGAGGTGATTTCACCCTGTAGACGCATATGTCAACGGATCGAGGAAACGATTGACCTTGGATGTCAAGTTAAACTCTAATGTCGAGCGCCTTGAGAAAATGTAGCCCTTGGCACAGTTCTTCACCGAATTTAAGCAGTGCATCGCACACTAATACCATCAAATGCAGTTTGGATGTCTGAATATGCTATAGCCATTTCTCTGTTGTTCTCAAAGGCCCCAAGGATCGTGTTCATTGTAGTTAGTAAGTTAATGGTGCACGATATTATATATATATATTTTTTATGGAGTAATGTATTTGTGAAGGATGATTCGAGAAATAAAACTGAAAAGTGAAGGCCGGTGACAAGCCTTTTCTAATAGTTTCAGAAGACAGAATGCCCTTGATGTAAGTTTGAAATGAGTCGCAAGGGTTGGTGTAGAAATATTGGGATGAGATTTGTCTCTAAATATTCCACTCTGATGGCATAGTGAAGGCAGTCCACCATGGATTTAGGAGGGGTAGGGAAGGGGATTAAAAGTCTCAAGAGCAAGTGCCCACTGATGGGATATTCAGGTATATATATATATATATATATACATGTATATATGATTCTAGAATTTCTAGTGTGTGTGTGTGTGTGTGTGTGCGCGCGCGCCAGTGGATCCGGATATATGGACTCAGACATTTCTGTAAACTCGGGCATTATCTGAACCTGCAGTCTCTAACAACGAGAATGAATTCATGGCTTCGAGTACAAATGGACGCAGTGTTCAATGTTTTCAGGCAGTTGAAGAGCAGGAGTTGAGTTTATGTAGAACCTTGAAATGTGTTGAAACGAACCTACGGGATTTAGTGAGTCAAAAAAAATTGCTGCTTTTCTCTGTGAAAGGAGGATTATCTTTGTCAGCGGTAGCATGGGGGGGGGGATAACTTTTGGTTGGTTGAGATATTTTTCTGTTAAAGATTAGAATCATATTTTGGATATGGTTGTCTGATATTTCCATTTTTGGTACAGTGTTTGCTTAAAATTGAACTAAATTATAAGTTCGAATGACCAAAACGCCCGTGATTTTGATCTCGCAGGGAGTAATAGACTTTATAGCTGCTGACTTTAGTTATGTTGTAAAGAAGGTAGACTACAAACATCCGGAAAAAATCCACTGGTTTCCGGGCGAGGGGGGGGGGGGGGAATGTATCACTATTTCAATTGGTAATGAGTGAAAATATTGATTCCCAGAACTGCTTCGCGCATATAAAAATACCTTATGTAGACATGTATAGTATCTTATGTAAGGCAGCTCCCAAACGCTAGTTCAACTCCGCCGTAGGACACTGTGATGTTACGAAAACTCTGCAGAAAGGCCAGAAATGTGTGTAATGCTATGTTTGTGCCTGTATGTGTTTTATATTGTTTAGTTGTTTCTGGTCGCTTTGCTATCAGGAAGCAACAAGCGCCAGGATAGTGCGTCCTTGATACCCGTCTACGCCACGAGGAGGCGGGCGACAACTGAGCGCGAACCGCAGCAAACCTCGAGTGTCACGTACTGATGTCAAAATCATTCAAAATATGAGCAAATAAAATTAAATTTAACAATAAATTAATAAAAATCAGAAAAATTGAAGATAAAAATAAGTAAATAAAATAAAATAAAAATAAAATTCAGTGAAAATAAAGATAAAAATAAGTTAATAAATTGGAGAAAAATAATTAAAAAAAAGAAAATAAATAAAAATAAAAATAAAAACAATGAATAAATCATCCCACACCAGTGTAAGGTGGTGCCAGAAGATGACTGACCCCGCCTGAGGTTAGCAGGAAATACAAGTCAAGAAGACACAGTGATGTCACTTGGCGTCGTACAAGTTTGTTAACCAACTGTCCAAGTCGAAGATGGTGGTGAAGATGGTACTGGAGCTAAAAAAAAAAAAAATGGTGGTGGTATCACGAGATGGCGATGATAGAGATGCTCATTTGGACTGGAGGTAGAACTGGAATAGGAGTAGTTCCTGAAATTGGGGCAATACTGATGATTTGTCCACGTCTGGCAAAGGCTTTATGTGCAAAGTCTTGCAGAAGATGAAAAATTTTTTTGGAGTCCAAGAGAGAAGACTCATTGCCTGGGGAGAATGGTTTACACAGAGCAGACAGAGGCTGACGAAGATGCAAGTAATGTGGACAGGTGAAAAGAACATGCTGCCAGTCTTCTGGGCTGCCACAGTTACAGAGGGGAGAATCAGACAGGTTAAACATAGCAAGTTTAGCACAAAGGGAACCATGACCAGTTAGAAGAAAAAGAGTGCGGAGACTCGGACTGAACCATTTTAGAATAGACTTTTGTAAGGCAAAGGACACAGATGGAATAAACTTTCTTGTGACCATACCGTTTGAAGAAGAAGATCACCGATCTTGCCAGAGTTGAACCAGGTGGTTCCAGCAACGAGTTTTTTTCGATTTTAGGATCGCAGTGGATATTATCAATACCTTTTGAACTCATCTCATAAAAGCTGAGTTGCATAATGACATTCTGTCACTTTATTGCAAGTGCTTTAAGACAAGAAGGATATTTAATTCGCCTTTAATTGAATACTGGGAAATTTCCTTTCTATTTGTAAGTAATCCTTTCATTTTGCAAGACTTTGTCAGCCATTATGCCATTCTAAAGATATCGTTTCTGAAAAGACCTTATTTGTTGTTTTATAAGGGGATTACATACATTGGGGACAATATCCCTTCCTCGTTTCTTGGGAGGAGGAGTTGTATTTGAAATTGAAAGTAACTCTTTGAAAATTAATATTTTTATTTTAAAAACTTATCAGCTTTTGACGTTGAAGTAGCTGTAGCGTAGTTCCCCGAAGCGTTCTTCAGCAGTTAAAGGTTTGCTTTTTTTAATAAAATCAATACAGTAAAAATTCGAAACTAGCCCAATGCAAATATAAAACATGCTATTTAACATAAGCAGTGCGTTGCATTTGAAGCGCGTTAGCAAATAGTAATAATTCACCATTTATAAAAAAAAAAAAAAAAAATCGAAAAACAAAAAAAAAAAACCGACTTTTATGCACGAACCTGGAGTATTTCGTTTCTGCGTATTTGCTATATTGCCCATTAATTGCTCCAATCAGCGCACGACAACAAGCATAATACCCAGTGCTTTGGCTACAGCATACGGTATCGAATAGCCTGTGTGATATTTATGAAAAAAAAAAAAAAGAAATAATTGCTGGGTTTCTGTTGGTTCGATATTAATGAAATTTGAGAAGACATTTAGAAATCATTTAAAAAGAGCCAAATATAAAAGTTCATGAAAATCCATCCATTGAGAGTAGAGTTATTACACGTGGATGGACGGACATAGAAATAATGATTACGGGATTCCTGTTGGTCCGATTTTAATAAAATTTGAGATGGCTAGACAGTTTTTTTCCGGAGTGAAATATAAAATTTTATGAAAATCTATCCATTAGGAGTCGATATAACCCCGTATATAGTTCAATACACTTGTTCCGTCTCTCCACACATTTTCTAAATACTTTAAAGAAGCCTTTGCTTGAGGGACGATTTGAAATACTGTACTCTGAAGTGAAGTTTATTAGCTTAGTGTCCTGGAAAATGGCAGCCAGAAAGTTCACCTTTGAATATTGGGGGGGGGGGGGGAAGGCCCAAGAGGGAAGATCTGTGTGTGTGTGTGTGTATAGGGAGGGTGGAGAACTGTTTTAATGCTTAAATTATGTGTTCCCAAAAAATAAGGCTATGAGTACTTTTGCGTTGTGATGCAGTAGCCATTTGGCTGTTTTCAATTCAGGTCTTTTCTGGCCTATTTTCTCATTCAGTTTCGTTAGAGCCTCACTGTAATATTGTCCAGACACAGTATCAGTGCAAATAATCGCTTTCATATCAATAAAAGTATTCGGTTCTTTTCATATCAAGAACATATGCTTGCTAGCAGACGTCATGGACTGTGCCGCCTTTAAAGGTTGAGATTCTTTGATTCCACTGTGAACATTGTTGTTTGATTTAAGATTATAGTGGTAGAGCCAGGATTCATCTTCAGTGATTATTCTGCTTAAAAATCGTTCTTCTGACGTTTGTAGGTGTTTTTGAGGCGAACACAATTTCAACTTTAACCTGCCTGTGTTCGGGATTAAGGAGTCGAGGAATACGACGTGAACAAACATGTGTAATTCCTAAATATTCTTTCAAAATGCTTTGTGCACTCCCATAATAATTATTCAAGGCCTCTGCAAAAATTTCTTATTATAGTTAGTCTGTTTTCAAGAACAATAGTAGATGGTGTACCAGTAGTCATGCGCCTCCGTAGCCAGGTGGGAAGGAGGAGCAGTGCGTAGCACACGCTTCTTGATTAGACCGGGGTTCGAGCCCGTCACCACCAAATACGGAGGATGCGGAAAGGTCATTCAGGGAATGACCACCGCATATCCCGGAGCAATATGGCCTTAGTTGCTAATGCTCCTAAAAACCAAATAACAACAACAACAACAACAACCAGTAGTCACATCAGTTATTGATGGACATCAGTAACTTGCGGATATTCTGGGATAGGCGATATTCTGTGTTAATTCTTCCATTTTAAACACTTACGCCAATTAAATAGAGTGGATCTCGGGCAGCAAATTTGTAATTTGTAACATTAAAATTTGTAATTTTAATGTTATTACTCTAATGAACATTTTTATTCTAGTATATTCTAATTATTATTCTAATAAGCACTAGGGGGATTCGCCCACCCCCGCGCACACTTTTCTACGTAAAATGTAGAGGAATACGGAATAAGTAAAATCTTTTCTACACACCTCTCGATACGCACTGATCGATATCTAATCAGGAAATTACCTATGTAATTATTTACCTGTGTTTACATATCACGTAGGAAAAGGTCTTTTGCTTCGGGTTCCATAATGCATGAGGTATATTGTTGCATCCCAAAGGGCACGACTAAAATAGTTAACTGAAATATTTACGTAGTATACAAATATTTAAAATATTTACCAGTACTAAATTATTGTATTTACAAATATTCAATATTCATTAATATACAAAAAATGTTACAATGGAACATCAAATGTTAGACAGGGAAGCACGTTCACTAGATTGGTGAACGTTATGGAGGCAGTTGTCAGTATTTAATTGCATTTGTAGTGACGTAATTGCCTCTCCCTCTTCTCCCATTGGCTCGAATAAATATCACTAGGAAGAAAACTTTTTAATGTATAGAGAGATAAACATTATTCTAATATTTCTGTTGGTGTTTTTCTCAGTAAGTAACTGAATTTCACATTGACTTGCTTTAAGTTTTCATTATTTTGCTGCTTGTGGCTATGTTATCTTGTTCTAGTTTGATGCTGCTTTACAGAAATTATTCACTTGTTATACCTTCGTGATTTGTAATTAATTAAAAATGACTATATGCTATGTAGGAAAACAGGATTTTTTTTTACCGTCTATTAAAAACACGGAACACTCAAATATACGAACGCCTTATGATTCATGTAATATCTACTTATTATAGTTTATAATACGAAATGCTGGTTGTGTGTATAATATTACACAACATTTTACCACTAGGTGACTGAACACTTGAAATGAAGCTTCCGACGATCATCGAGGTGTCCATATTCTGCTGTACGCGTTAGCACAGCAGAGCACATATCTAGCATTAAATACTACCTAGTTCTCGGAGGACCTGAGTATTTAGTTTACGAGTGGTTATTCCGAGCAATTCCTTATTGATTTTATTATGTTAAAATCAATAAGGAACATAATAACATAACGTAAGATTGTGATTTTCCAATACCATTTTCAGCATGCCTTCTGGCTCGGATCTGTGGTAAGGCTAATTCGTTTCTTCTCCAGTGTTGCACATGGTACTTTCCCATCCGCATCAACGATACAAGACACGCCCAGAGCAAACAGACACGTGCCCAAGTACGGCACTGTACACGTTCCATTAAGTTCACGTCGCGCGCCAGTGAATCATGCCATTTACTCCATTACAAAAGGCAGAGCGCACGTGCTCTCTTGCGAATCACCCTCTTGGGACCATAGTGTAGGTGCACCATCTGTTTGGCCCTCTATAAATCATTCCCGTGTTTGTCCGTTTTGATGGATAAGATATTTTTCAACCCCGACGTTTGATGACAGATCTCATGTCAAATATCACTAATTAGCCGAGGTTTGTTTGGAGGTTACTAAAGGTTGGTCTCACCAAATGTACCCTAATACAGGGTCTCGGTAAAGGGTCAGGTATCCCATCCGTTAAAATAATCAGAAGAACGCTGAACTTTTGTGTAGTCAGTATATATTTTATACAACACCAAAGAGTTCTTTTTATCGTGATAATATTCGGGGCGTACTTATTTTTATGATCCCTCCGAGTTTCCTTATATAATATTCCAGTATTCGGTTCCTTTCAAAAAGTAGGAAAATATGATGCTAATATTCAGCTGCTCATAACTCCATTTAAAGACGTTTGCGAACTTGAGAAAGCGCCAAGTGGCAACATGTTATATCAGATATCAGACGCACATGTTAGCCAAGTTGTGTTTATCGTTTATATACACATTGCCACAAGTAACTGGACACCTCCATGGAACTCCTTTTGGTCAGATTACACACTGTCTTCGTCGGTAGGACTCCCCAACAACTTTTGATAACAGAAATTTTGGTCCATTCTGCCTTCAACATTACGGACCTGTTGGTCTGGCTCGACGTGTTAGTTCATCCCAAAGGTGTTCAGAGGGGTTAAACTCGGAATTCTGGGTAGGCCCAATGAAGCTTTTGCAAGCTCTGAATTCCAACCAAGTCACTCAGGCTATGATATGGTGCCTATTTAAGCCGAAACACTAAAGGGTCTTGTCCTTACTTCAGTGACAGTATAATAAGAGCGAAACTGTTCAGAATGCCGATATACCTAATGACATTCATTGGGATAGGATAGGAACAATTACTAGTGGTCAAAGCACGAGAAACGACACCATATAGTGACAGCGCCTCCTCCAGATTTCACAGTTGGGACGACTCACTTTGGAATAACGCGCTGTGAGCATCCATCAGTACCAAACTTGGCCATCAGATCGGTAAAATCTGAGGCCGTGCAGTTTCGTGCTTATTGTCCTTGTATTAGTTCCTGTCACAACCCCAAAGTTCTGGTTGACAGTATTAGATGAGGATTAACGAAATCTACTTACCACTACTTTTCTGATGGCCTCACGGTAAGCTAGTACATACATGGACGGTTCACCGTACACTAGGTGGAAAACGCTCTGGTTTGTGGAAAAGCCCATAAAAATTCCTATTATTAACTCCGAATTCCTAAAATTCATAGGAATTTTTATGGGCTTTTTCATAATGTGACTGAGTTCGCCAGTCTCAGACAAGGGTTGCATGGTTTTTTTCTCTCCCGGAAACTGGGGTTTTTCGTCCAGTAAACAGGCAAATCGACCACAAAATACATTCGATTTTTTAGACATAATATATACGGAGCAATATGGCATAAGTCGCTGACATGCTAAAACCATACAAAAACAACTGAGCGCCCACCTGTCTTCTTTCTTCAGTTTTGCCGAACACCACTCCCTCCTTCCCTGGATGTAGTAACACTATGACATTTCATTTGGTGATTACGTCACTAGAGTTTATCTATGGTAGAGATTCTTAATTAATTAACCAGGGAGGTTCGCCTCTTTAGGAGAGGTAAGATGGCCTCCAAATGAATTTTCTGACCATGTATTTAATGATGCCAATTTATAACTACTTATGTAGTTGGCTATGTACAGAAATGATGCAAATGCACTAACTTGTACATTAGTTAAACTATTTACGTAACCTGAGGCTTTAGCCCTATAATCTAAATTGTTATCTGTTTATTATTCCAAAAAAAGGGAACCACCTAGGGATGACCTTGAGCTTCTTGAAAGGGTCCAAAGACGGGTAACTCGCCTGGTGGGATCGGCAAAAGCGCGTCCATATGAGGAAAAGTTTCGAATATGTGGGTTGCAAAGTTTGGAAACTAGGCGCCTTAGAGAAGAATTGATTGAGGTGTTTAAGGCTCTGAGAGGCATAAGCAAAATGAATGAGGACGAAATTTTCACGGTTATAAATGATTCTAGAACCAGCGGGCCATGAATTGAAGTTTCGGGGAAAAATGTTTAGACTGGATTGCAGGAAGTTTTTTTAGCCAGCGTGTCATAAATTACTGGAATAAGTTACCTACATGGGTGGTAGAGGCTGACAGTTTGAGAAAATTCAAAGATCAGGTGGATAGTTACCTATTGGAGGAGGGAAACGCATATATTGTCTATTTTCTTTTCTTTTATTAATTATTTTTAAAATTTTTTTATTCTTTTTTTTTTTTTTTTTTTTTTGGCTGGTGCAGCATAAGCCATAAGCTTCCTTGCACCATGTGTCCATTACTAATACTAATGACTATGTGCCAGAAGGTTGCTATTTATAGTGTAGGGTGCGAGATATGATGTTCAGAACAGGTTACATATAGTCACTGGCCAAAAAATTAGAAAGCCTTTGCAGCTGGAGTCAACAGAATTATTCCTGGGGCTTCGCTCTCGTGTGTAGCACAGTTGGTAGAATCGCCGTCCTTCTTACACCGGATGGAAAAGACCTGAGTTCGAATTCTGTTAATGACGTGAGGAATTTTTATGGGCATTTTTTGTAACATGGCTGAGTTCGTCTCAGGCCAGAGTAGTGTTCTCCCCCCCCCCGAAACTCTGATTTTTCGTCCAGCAAAACAGGCAAATCGACCACAGTATACACGCAATTTACGGACAATTTTTTTCGGCGCAATATGGTCTAAGTCGCTGATGCACCTAAAAAAAATCCCATGACAAGAACCTGGGACTTAGTTGTTTTGGTCATGGAGAAGGCAGGTTCCGATTTTCAGAAAAGTGTTATTTGGAGTGCGTTTGGCAAGAGCCACAATTGGAAAAAATAAAGAAAATCACTGGTGTGTCGAAGTGGAAGACGAAAAGAGAATGCAGCTCCAAACAGAAGAAAGTCGGTACTTCAATAATGAAGCAGCGGGAATTTAAACGAATTGTACGTTAGAATAGAAGGTTGAGTGTGCGGTGAGTGACTGAAAAACTCAATTTAGTCAAAAAAAAAAGACCCATTTCCAACCGAACTATTTGGCGGGTGTTGTTGAAGAATCGGAGCAGTCTGGGATTTGGTAATTGTGTGCCTATTATACGAAAGCCACTTCTCTCTATAAAAAAAAAAAAAAAAAAAAAATCCCACGATAGGGGTGGTCCCGCCAACAAGACCGGACTGTGAAACAGTGAGGAAAGATCAAGTGGTCTGACGAGTCTTGATTTACGCTTTTTTTTGAACAGTGGTAAAGTAAATGTGTGTTGTGAGCAGAAATTTCGTGTTCACGATTCGAGCGGCTGGAGTGGTATCGTGGTATGGCGTACATTCTGTTGGTACGAACTGGGTCCTGTCATACTGTTAGACGATCGTATTACTTCAAATGAATATCTTTTTGTTATATCAGACCAACATCACCTACCCTGTCTCTGTACTACAAAGCTCTCTTCATCCCTGCCATCACATATGGCTCACCTGTCTGGTACGCGAGGGCGGGACTAAAAGTGAATAAACGGATCCTCAAAACCATTCAGAGGACCATCCTTCTTACCATGACGAGAGCAACTAGAACGACTAGCACGGCTGCCCTCCAAGTCCTGGTAGGAGTTCTGCCCCTGGATCGTGAAGCTACCCGCTGTGGTCTGCTCTACCATCTTGCCAGAAACACATCGGCTACAATGTATGACCTCACCACTGACATCACAAATGACCGCAACTATGAGAAGAGAAGAATCACCGACCACCTCGTCCAGATTTGGCAGAGGAGATGGAGCAACACAGAAAAAGGTGCAGTGACCAGAATATTCCTCCCCACTGTCACCAAGCTGTACCCTAAGGTGCCAGCGTGGTTTCACCCTGGTCGAAATACCTCCTTACAGGACACGGCAAGTTTAAAGATAAACTTCACCAACTTGGCATCATAAATAACGCGGACTGTCCCTGTGGCAACCCAGAGTCCTGGAGACACTTAATGTTTGAGTGCGATTTGTATGACGACCTACGACTACGCCTAATAACGGCAATCCAATATATCACAGACAACCAAGAACCCAGACTGTTAGGCACTCAGTCAATATGCCCAGGATCTATTTTCTAGAAGGAAAACAATGATAGAAATACACCAAAGGCAACCCGACTAGAAAGAATGCAGGAGGTCAAACAAGTAAAAAAACTCACCATACCACAGAAAGACAAGACTTTAGGGTGGTTTGGATGGCCTACTGGCGACCCAAAACTGCACTACCTTGTGCGGCTTTTTTTCGGGGAGGGGGGGTATTTGCTCTTCTCCTCTCCTCTCCTCCCCATATTTTCACTGTCGTGGGCATGGGTATGCCCCACTGAAAATGGGGGGGGGTCACCTTCCTATCCGACCCCTCTTCTTCTTATTTCATTCCCCCGTCTTCACCCTTCCTCCCATCATTTTCTCTTGTACAGCGACTGCCCCACATGTCCAAATTTAAATCACATCAAATTTTATCAGACCTTTTAGACTCTCTAGAAATAGTTCTTTCAGTGTAAAACCCCACGCAGCGCTTTCTAAATGCAATTTTACTTAAATCAACAGCGATAGCTCCAACCTTTATTTTAGGTCCTAGTCACCGAAATCCCAGGAAAGTAAGTGGCAGGACCTGCCAGAGTATAATTAAAATAAAAATAAATAAATTTTCTGTTTATACTCCGGGACGACCAAACGGTCAGAGGAGTTCACAAGATAGACAGATTACAAGAAACAGCACCGTATTCAGTAGTCACGGGCTTGAACCCCGGTCACTCAAGGCACGTGTACTTATGCACCCGCGCGCCTGACCACTAGGCTACGGCGGCTCCTAGTCTCTTGGTACACCCGGCCGGCGTCCCCGTCGCTTGGTATGGTAACGTTGGGGGCCCGGCGGCCAACAGGCCGGATGAACAATGGGCACAACAAACTACATACCACATGACCCATACATTATTTTTAAACCTCTGGCATAGACAGGGTACTGTCACTCGATACATAGAACATATGCGGAGATGGGAGAAATCCCCGGAGCCGTCAGACCCTCAACATATCTATACCTACCAACATCACCCTTTAGGGCCCCGAGTACCAAGCGTTTTCCAAGTGATATAAAGTGATTCTATAGTGCGCTTCTCAATTATATTTAGTTTATTACATTTAAAGCGATCTTGATTTTCAGTACTTAATAAGTAGGGTTAGCTAAAAGGATTTAGCAAACTATCAGAAAGGAAAGTCACCTTTCTTTTTTTTCTTCTTCTCAAACTAACCACCAACCCTACTAATTTATAACCGCTGCTTGGTCACTTGGTGGCACCCCTCTTGCCTCCTTGTGGCGGAGCCGGAAACCTGGGAGTTGGAAGCTACACTCCCAGAGCTAAAAAGAGCAGAGTGGGCATCTTCCTGGATACCCAGATCTGCAATTTACTGTTAAAGGCTCTAGTTATCTGAAGGTTTGGATTCAGCCATGAAATGGTTGTCTTATTCATGATGCTTCCATTTGGAAAAAATTCTGGTAATTTCGTATTTTGGGCTGGCTGTCCACATGTCCTGCCACCTGGCGACAAGAACCTCCCAGATACGTCGTTCGTTCTCGCGATGATTTTAACGGCAGTAGACAACGCTGAGGTCATGGGGGGGGGCGAGTTTCCCCATAAGCACTTAAAGTGCGACGGTGAAAGTTTTCTGACACTCTATGGCAAGTTGAAGGATGATTCCCTGCAAGTAAAGAAGTTGTTTAGCTATAGGAGTTTTATTTGTGTGGTGAAACCAAACTGCCGCTTTGTAAGTGACAATAGGGATGAAAACTGCGTCGTACATCAAGTGAAGAGCTCTGCTTTTGAAACCCTATCTCTTCTTGGCAGCTCAGTCTTGTCCCTGTAATCATTGCATGGTAGGCCAGATAGATCTTGACGCTGACCGATTTTTCCTTGCAAAGACTCGAAAACTTATCGCTACGTGTGCGAACAACAATCTTATGTCAGCCGTTCCTGACTTTGAGCCTTCACCAGCGTCACAGACTCGTTCCATTCCCACATAAGGGTGGGTTACTAATGCAAAGCCAACTTAGCGTACTTGCTAAAAATGAATTGACAAAAACTAACTGCCATTAGTTTGCCTGTGTTTTAATAGTTTCATTTTCATTTATTAACATTACTTTTCTTTAAAAGGATCATAATTTCAGATCATAAAGATACGAGTATATAAATTTTAAAAAATAAATAATTTTTTTGTTTATACTTCGGGACGGCTACATGGGGTCAGAGTAGTGTACAGTATATAGCAAATACAGAGCAGCACCGTATTAAGCAGTCAGTGGACTAGAACCACGATCAGCTGAAACGCGCGTACTATATCCTATGACCACTCGCTGCGGTCATAAAGGAGGAGTTTTCGTTGCTAGATGGGGAAAGACTTCTTCTTCCCTTGTTGGTATGTAGATTACCCGTTTTCAATCCGTGTCCCGAGTGCATATACCCCTAACCCTCAAGGTACGCCCCTGCCTTTCTCTCCCCACAGATTTGTATCAACTCAGTAAAGCTATGCGGTCTTTTTAGGGTCCGTAGTCTAGCGAAGAACCCTTATAATGTCACTCGATTGTCTGTCTGTCCGTCCGTCACAGTACATCTCTGGAACCAATCAACCTATTGACTTGAAATTTTACATGGGTTTGTACAGCATGTGGGCCAACATAACGCCATATTGATCGTTGTTGACAAAAATTTGTCTGAGAAATGGGGGGGGGATAAAATGTGTGTGTGTGTGGAGGGGCAAAAATGTTGTCGATAACCAATAGCTTATTATACACCATTGGAAAGAACTCAACGAGTAGGTTTAAAATATTTTTAAAATTAAAAATGGCGGCGCCAGACAGGAAAATGTGAGTCATTTTCATGCCCCCGCTCTATTTCCGCCGCTAATAGAGATAAAAATTTAAATATTCGATGCTTATAAAGGAAAACTATTCCGATTGAAATCTATCATTTACTTTTTGTGTTAAAATTAAAAAGCCAATTTTTTATTGCACTTGGTTAGCACGCTTCTTTGTACTAAGTAATTCCCCTTTTGGTGACAGAAAGAGTGCTAAATAGTTAGTTAATAATTCTGTAAAGATCATTTATAAATTTTGCGACGAGAAATATTTTTTAACAATTTTCAAGCTGGAGTTGTCCCGGCAGAGAGGTACTCAGAGAGCCAGTGTTGAGGCGGCGGTTGTGGGAAGGCGCCTGCACGGAGTCTTGCACGGCCCTCACCTGCCAGTCGCTTTTCCCCCAAAATTTTAATTGCTTCTCCAGAAAGAAGTCTGATTCGCTTCTTCCACCCTTGTCATTCACAACAACTGGAAAGATTCAAATAGACAACGTTTTCGTTAGTTTCTCAGTTTTAGGACAAGCCGGGGTACTAAACTTTTTTTCAGTTACCAAAGAGCTCTCTATTTGAGACACTGCACTAACGACCATTCGTGACTACGGATCCTTCATCCTGATTGTCCGGCACTCAGTAGTTGGCCGATTTTTTTTTTTTTTTTTATCAACTCTCTAGCAGTTGTTATATATTTATTCTTCTTGTATACTGTATTTATATAGGAGTGATTAGAACCGTACTCATTAGAATGCTAATGCTATTGAAGGCATAAATTTTACTTAGATACGTATCAATGTGCTTGTATCGTTATTTTTAATAAAAATGATAGCACCACATTGATATGTCAGCCAGTGGCTGTCCCAGATAAGGACTGTAGTCTTCCCCCATTATGATAAAAATGTGTTTTTTTTTTTTTTTTTTTTTTTTTTTTAAGTATTACATGATGACTAATGCCCCAATGTTTCCCTGGAAGCCTTAGCTGCTGTTAGAACAGAGAATGACTGAGAAATGCTTGCTTAAAAAATGTTCTTGTTTATACTTTATACTCCGGCACGACTACCAGTTCAGTGGAATTTACAATAAATGAATCAATACAAATGTTATTCGTATTTAGTAGTCACGGGCTTGAACCCCGGTCCACTCAAAGAGCGTGTGCTACTGACTCTCGCCCCTGACCACTCGGCTACGTCAAGTAAGTTTAAATCTAACGCTGTTCGTGGAATACATATGTCATTTTACTCGAACTTTGCATAGAACATGTCGATGGTGTTTCTTGATCAGCGTTGGACAACGTGGGTCAAGACAACAGTCGAATATCGCAAGTAATGCAGGTATTTGAGCCTCGTTACCCTCCCCGAAGTTTAATGACTTTCCACTTAGGAAACCTTGATGTTGAGATCAGGCTTCCATTCCTTTTCTTTCTTTCTGCCGTCTCGCTTCGGCATTCTGGTTTGACCACGTGATGAGACTGATCCAATCACTTTATTTTTGGTGTGTGTGTTTTTTTTTTTTTTTTTTAAACACCTGAAAACTGCAACACTTGTAAATTACGGCACTGATAACATCAACAGCTATCCCCCATACGTTCTCACGGCTGACCCGCAGGTGTCAGCTTTGCCACCCCACGCCCTGTAACAACGAACAGTTTCGTAAACTAACGACACGGGACGTTGTTTGTTACCACGGCGGATACAAGAAAGATAAGACAGAAGAAACATTTGAAACACCGTGGTTACTAAGGTTAGGGTTCATTATAGCCGCCCGAAGAAAGCTGTGCAGGGCGTCATGTTTAATATTTAATTCATTCTAATAGCATCTCGCTTTATAGTGCAATTGTTGAAAGTCAGCTTAATGTGTTAATAGTGGCATAGTATTTAGGTTCAGGCGCCACCGGTGGTTTCCCACATCTGCACCATATGTACTCTGTGATGCAATGCAGAACTACTGCACAGCCAGAAAAGTGTAGTGTCTGGTTAATGTAGTATTGTGCTTTGTTCTGTTAATGTGTTAATTAATGTGTTAATAGTATACATAGGTAAGTTACTTTTTTAAGTCAACTACGTAAAATTAGTTGGCTGATAAAAGTAATTCAGTTTAGTTAAAAGTTGCGCCGGGACAAAAGTTTTTTTGTTGTTGTTGTTGTTGTTGTGTTTAACCTTACGCCCCGAGCAGCAAAAGCCTCATGCTAGCAGCTAAGAGAACTATATATAGAACATAAGAGAGCTATAGAACATATACATTGTATATAATTTATTTAAAATGAGGAATGCCATGTGTATTTTAAATAAATAGCAATAACTGTGAGAAAAAATTCATCGTATGCGGCCACTCAAAAAAATAAAGGAGAATAATCGATAGAAAATAAAGAATTCAATGATTTGAAATAGAAGACATGCCTAACTACACCGTGTTAACTCTACTGCAGAACTGAAAACTCAGAATCAACTGGGTCTGTTTCGAAAACACTTTTATCTCTGATTACTGTTGCTTGGCTGTTCTGGAGATTAACCTTGCGACTCTTTTCCATACTGAAAATATTTACAATCCCGGAAGCTCGATATTGACTTCTCAGATAAATATCTCGTTTAGATTTCTTTTTTAAAGGGTATTAACACACACACACACACACACACACACACACACACACGTTAATTCTGGACTAACTTAACTTGAATCTGTTACTTTTACAAGATTTTCCACCTTGCTACGTTACTTGGTGGTGGGGGAACCGGTTAAAAAAAAAAATGTTCTTGTTTATGCTCCGGCACGACCACCAGGTCAGTGGAGTTTACAGTAAATCATGAATACAAACTTTAATCAAATAATAACTTCTAACTTAACTGTTAACTTTGCAGCTCGTTACTTCACATGTGTAATTAAAATGCAGTAGATTATATAGGTAGTAGTACCTTACTTTGCCCAAAATGTGATAAAAGAAATATGCAATCGATATTTTTTAAATGCTAAAAATAATATATTCGTTAAGCACACTTTGAATACCAAAATACAAATACGTTACGTTTTTATATTCAAGTCAAAGTGACGTCACACAATTTTGTTATTAGTAGCTGTAATAGGCTGTACCCATTGCTAATAGGAAGCCTGGCTCTATAAGGAATCAAGAGTAAGAAGAAGAAAATTTTAAAATAAACTTCCTTGCGGTATGATTAAAAGTCACGTAATAGAACGACTAAATAAATTAGTATTTATTTATTTATTTATTATATTTTTAATGAAATGAATTGAGGTCACCAATAAATGTTAAAATTTAACTACTTTTATATATTCTATTTTTATTGTTTGTACTCCGGCATGACCAGATGACTTTACAATTATTTATAAGGCCGCCGTAGTCTAGTGGTCAGGCGCGCGGGTGCATATGTACACGTGCCTTGAGTGACCGGGGTTCAAGCCCGTGACTGCTGAATACGGTACCGTTTCTTGTATTCTGTATCTTATAAACTCCTCTGACCGTTTGGTCGTCCCGGAGTATAAACAGAAAATTTATTTTACTTCAATAATGAATATCGTCGTTAACCGTATTTAGCAGTCACGCTGGCTTTAACCACAGCCCACAAACTCGAATGTGCTAATGCACATTCTCGTGCTTGACTATTCTGATACGTTGGGCATTTTTGTTACATTTAGGATATCCACCTCTCGAGGTGACCCTGTAAGGCACCTTTGACCACAGACTCCATGACTTTCCCCACCAAGATCAAAGTGGCCAGTTTATAGTTACCCGCCTTAGCTCTCCCATTTCAGTTTACAGAGACATTTGCACTTCTCTGGTCCAAATGGACTACCAGACTTCAGCGATGAGCTCCTGATAAACCATAATGGTTCGATGTATTCCTCCTCCTTGGCCTGCAGTATGACCATGTACAATATTCGGTTGCATTTGGGACAACCAGTACCTTAACCAGTTTCAAATTCAGTAGTTTCTTTTAGTCTCTCCTTTACAATGTCAGTTTTAGTTGGGCTATTGCCCAACTAAAACGATTGCCCTCAAGTACAGTTGGGCAATAGTCCAACTGTACTTGAGGATGATCAAAAAGTTCGGGAACTTACATTTTGTCTTGAAATTGCTGTGTCAGAACGAATTGTGACCTCTCGCAATATGCTCAGTGATACAGATCTAGACAGTGATATATCACTCGCCCATCTATTTCTAGTCAGTGTGAATTAGTGCGCGTTGACCAGCAGGCTTTTTATATGTTTCCTCTCGTTTTAAAATAAGTGATTTTACTGAGCAGGGAATTTGCACGAAATTTTGTTTCAAATTAGGGAAAGTGCAACAGAAATCCACGAAATGTTAAAAAAAAAAAAACGGCCTTTAGAAGATACTGTGTGTATTTCCAAAGTGTAAAGAAGGCCACTTATCTATCGAAGATGGCCTTCTCTCTGGCGGCACTTCAACTTCAACAACCATGATTCAATCACTTGTGTTCTTAATCTGATCAGTAGTGATCGGCTTTCAACTATTCACAGAGTTGCTAGGGAAATTTCTTATGGGACATGTAAATCCACTTAAACACAAGATTTGGACACATTTCAGCCAAGTTTGTGCCTCGCATCGTCACTGATGATTGCAGAGAAGACGTTCTCGGATGTTGGCATTTCGTTAGATAGGTGTATTCCGAACACTCAATGTCCCGAAGCGTCTGTATAAATCGGAATCTATAAGTAACCCAAACCAAAGGAATAAAAAGTTGAGATCTATAGGCCACAGGGGGTGGATGTAAACTATAGACTCCCTTTGGCGGGGGATTGGGGGTAAAGAGTTGGCGGTATCTAATTATTCATATTAATTCTTTGAGAATAAAACTGTTTGACAGTGGTGATTTTAAAAACCTTGTTTTGTATTATATTTAACATTTTTTTTAAACTCATGGAGGGTGAAATAAAATTATTAATTAGTGAATTATCTAATTTGCATTGTTTGTCAGTGGTGCGTTTTTAAAAGATCTTATTTAATATCATATTTCACATCTTGTAATTTCTTTTAAAATAACAGAGCAGTGGTCAATTTTTAAATATTTTGTATTTAATAATCAAATTACTTATTTCTTTGAAAATAACTGTGTTATATAATTTCCGACTTTTATCAGGGGTGTTTTTTTTTAATCATATTCAAATTAGTAGTGAAAAATGATGAAGGAAGTAAACTTGTACAGTATTATAAAAAAAAAAAAAACCCTACCATCTCATCTGTACATCGTTCTCTAACAATTTATGTAATCCTTCCTTAAATTAATTGAAACTACCCACTTCCACAACACCAGATGAAGTTTGTTTCAATAATCACTCTCTGGCTGAAAGGAAATTTTCACACATCTGTCCTGTAGCCATCCTTTTTTCAATTTAAATTTGTCCTTATGTGTGTTAGCCAAGAAAGAGTATTCTTTTTCCTTCGTGGCTGAAATGTATCCATCTGCTTATGGGATATTCTGACAGGATAATGTGCTGCGTTTCAGAATTGTACAGAACTGGTTCCAGCAACACGATAGTGAATTCCGCCTCCTGCAGTTGCCTCCCCATTCATCAGATCTCAGTTGAATTTAAATACACCTTAAGGGTGAAATGGAACCAGCAATTCGGAGTGTAAATCATGTGATTTTCAATAACTGTAGTAAGCAGCCGAGTTAACATGGACCAGAACCTGTAGCACGCTTTCGACACCTCTTTGAGTCAATGCCACACCAAATCCAGGCTGTCTTCTGACGGCTAATGTGGGGGGGGGACCTACTCGTTATTATGTAGATGTACCTAATTAAGTGGCCACTCAGTGTATAATGAATTACAGTATATATTTTTCCAGCTGTACTCACACTGGGCATTTTTGTCTCTTCGCTTCAGCTGTTCGAAGTGACGTCAGACTGGTCACTGACTGATTTATGCGCTGTATGACCCACATAGCATAGCTGTAATTTGCAAGGGCGATTCGCGCAAAGTTAAAGTTTGCTAAGTGATAGGACTTAAAAGGAGATATGTCATTTATATATATATGGATTTTTAAAGACAAATGTGTTGATACGAGCGCCGGTTTCCTTTCTTAATATTCATTATTTCTAAATGACATTTTGTTTTCTTTTGCAAAATGTGCTGGACTGCAACATAATTTCTCGATTGTAAAATGATTAATGTATTTATTTATTTTTGTGAAATGTTCCCCATTTTAAAGGACTGCGGATTGTAAAGTGTCAGGTTTCACATACTTTATTTTATTTTATTTTTGGGCGTTTAATTTGTGGATCAGTTAGCTCGTAGTGGTCCGCCATCTGCGGGACACAGGTTATCGGCATTGTAGCTGTAATGGTAGTATAGTTGCTTACTTTACGAATTTGACTTTGTTTTACACACTTCGCCTTCGACTGATTCGCCCACGTTGTGAATAAATCGATAAAGGTTCCTCCCGCAGAGACATGATTCGTACCCAGTCTTTTTCTGCCCGGTGTAGAAGAGCGGTGATTGTAACCATTGTGCTAAAATCTTGGGCGCTCGTCTCTACACTAAATGTTGGTTCTGTGAACGGTGAAAAAGAAACTTTTTCACTGCGAACATTTTTAGTGTTTTAGGATTTTTATTACACCAAAAGCTTCATAAACATTACTGGGATGATTCGTGTTGATGGCGCTGTCAACATTCATAATCAAGTCATTTGAGGAAAATTTATTGCTACTCGAAGCCTATTCGTAGAAAGATGAGAAACTTCCAGGATACTTTAGTAATAAATTGAATTATGTTTGGGCATATGCATCATGTCATCCAACTTCATATCACCTAGCTTAATTTTGTGAAATCTGTTCTCATGCAATGGTTGTTGGGTTGCGTGGCAGTTCCTAACTGTTGAACATTGGAACCTTGTCTGTAGCACTACATATAAATTTCCTATTTTGGAGTTGAGAGTGGCTGGGTCTTGCATTTGTACGGCTAAGTGTGACCTTCACGACCGATTCCATGACGAGACAGTCTAGTCACCTCTTTAAAGGGCACCTAACCAACTTTAACAAGGATTAAGGCCTTTAAATTTGTAGGTGATCCCACCATGAAGGGGCTATAATAGTAAATAATAATACTCAAATAACGGGATGTCCTGATTGAGGAAATGGATTTAACAGAAGCTTCGAGGCTGGAGCTTTATTACCCACTCATACAGTAACAGTCAGTGTTAAGTGGTTTAGATAAGCTCGAGAAACCTATCATTGGCTGCCTTGAAACCAAGTGGCAGAGTCTGAAACAGGAAGCGGGAGTTGTAAATGGCGGAAATCGCACTAGCAGCGTGTCAAGGGACATATTATATATAATGGGAGCGAAACGTCCTATTTAAAATAATAACGCAGTGACACCAATTAGAGCAATACAGATTTATCCCCATATACAACTTTTTTCCAGAAAATATTTTTCATTGGAAATGGTGGCTTTTTTTCCTTGATTTCTTTCTTGTATTGCTATTAATTAATTATAGAACACTGCAGTATAGCACAGTGGTAAAAATCATCGTTCTCCAAAACCGGGTGTCACTTGTCGCATGTTTGGAAAGGTCTAGGTTCGCTTCCGCCGATGACTCAAGGAATTTCTAGTCCTCTTCAGTGGAGGATGTGGTTAGCCGATCTTAGGCAGAGAAAAGTAGGGCCCTCCTAAGGATTTATTCCCGGGCTTTTCCGCCCGCACTATGCGCAAATCGACTGAATACATACGATACTAATGGCGTTATATGAGTGAATTCGGTAATGCGCCTAAAACCTCACACCGGGTGTTTAATCCCGGCAATGACGCGAGGAATACTTATGGGCTTTTTTCATCAGCTGGATAAGTTAGCTGTTCTAAGACAAGAGTAGCAAGCGCCCCCCCCCCACCCGAAAGCTAGGTTTTTATACCCTGCAACCCGACCAAAGAATACTCGCAATTACAAACATAATTAGTGGTGTCTCATAGCCTTAGTTGCTTTGGCCCTTCACACACACACCCTAACTGGTTTGAAATTCAACTTTTGTTGTTCGTCTCTAAACAGTCATTACAATTTCCTCTTAGATTTGGAATGGGAATTTTGCATATTGTGCTAGGTCATCAGCAAAATGTTTTGCTGATTCCCCAGTCCTTTGTACTGTGCAAACTGTGAGGTTTCGAAACGTTCACAAAAGCATTCTGCACCATAATAAACTTCGGCCCTCTTTTTGTTTTGACATAAAAACATTTTCAGGAGTTATTAGTGTTTAATTAAAAATGCGATTTCGCTATTTGAACGTTTTTGATAAGTTTGGTAGGTGAGTTTCTTTCCTCAAAGTTAGGCAAGCTTTCTAAGATTGTAAAGATTGTATATTGTTTACTTCATTTGTGGTTGTTTTGGATTAATTTCTGTCTCTCTCTGTGCGTTCTGGTTTCCTAGCCAAACTGTTAATTTGTGAATGTGTATGATAAGATCGTCATGCAGAACTGACCTGAATGTTTCAGTACTTTTGAAACAGTATGTAACCAGTTTGTCTTTAAGTGAATCTGCCTAAAACCACTAATTATGTTAAACGTTAAAGGGAAAGCGTAACAGAAGTAAAATCTATCGAAGACCACATGGTAAAACACCTTTTAAGGAACTTTAAGGGGTGCATCAGGGTTGTCAAAAGCAATAAAGAAGAAAACTTAATTTGTCTATACTGAAATGTCAGGAGTATTGTAAACGAATTAAATGACTGAGCTATTGATCCAGTCAACTAATGCTGATGTAGTTGCGCTTACAGAGACTACGGATTAGCAAGTACTTAATATGTTTTCACGCTGCCACTTCGAGATAAAGAATTTCATTTCAATGAATATTGTGTGTTAAGTAGAGATAGGGAGGGACAGAGAAGTGTTGGGGGTGAGTTAAAATTGCATGAAGGTGGCAAGACTCTTCCCTAAGTCAGATCAAGGCAACACGGTTGTTGTCAGTGCGATGTGAAATGATTCGCAATAATTGGAATATGATTAATAGGGATACTGATCCAGAAGTGCGTGTTAGTGCAATTGCATGATTTTTAGTGCTGTTCGTTTTTAGGTATTTCTATTAAGATTTTCTGTACAGTTTTACTTATCCGGTATGGCTGATTAGTAAGGGTATTCGCCATATAGTGCAAGGAATCCACAGGCTTTTGCTGCACTGGCAAAAAAAAAAAAAAAAAAAAAAAAAAAACACCAAGTAGATAAGAAAATACAAATTGTTTCCCTCCTCACACAGGTAACTATCCAGTTATCGCTGGTTAAAATAAAATTTCGTACAGTCTAATCTAAACCTCAACCCTTGTAATTTTAATTCGTGCCCCCTAGTTCTGGAATATTTTATAACAGTGAGAATTCCACCTTCATTTATTTTATTAATCCCTCTCAGAGCCTTATAAACCTCAATCAGGTCACCTCTGATGTGCCTGGTTGTTAAGCTCTGTAGCCCACATACTCGGAGCCTTTCCTCTTACGGTCATACTTTTGCCGATCTCACCATTCGAGTTGCCCATCTTTGGATCCTTTCAAAAAGCTGTCTTTTTTCAGATGAGGTCTCCATACTTGAACACAGTATTCCAAATGTGGTCTTACAATAGGATTACGACATACCTATCCCTACAGAATAACTTTCGATAAATCATTGATAGGACACTGTTCAGAAAACTTCATATCTTTCCGTATCGTAACTCCCAGATCCCTTTCCTCCTCAACTGTTTTTAATTCAACTCCACCAAGTTGTATAATTTATTTGGGTGATGCTATTCCTCAAGTGTAATACCTTGCATTTAGCAGCGTTAAAACATAGCTGCCACTTCTCTGACCATCTTTGAAGTCTGTTCAAGTCATTCTGAAAGAGTGCTGCTTGGCACTGATCATTAACGACTCTGCCAATCTTTACATCATCTGCAGATTTTTATATCATGCCTTTATCCCATCGTCGATGTCATTTATGAAAATGGGAATCAACCGTTGTCAAAGAACCGATCCTTGAGGGCCCCCACTTCTGACGTTACACCAATCTGAAGAATATCCATTAATCACAACCCTTTGCCTTGCAGCCACCCAGCATTCTACCTTAGAATCTTACCAGTAATCTCACCCCCCCCCCCTTTTTTAGCTGATGCTATATATTAAATAGCATCTGCCAAATATAAATATAGACTGTATATACTGAAGCTCACGAGCTCTTTCTATATGCACCTCTGCAGAAAAACACTATTACTTAAGTATGAAGCCAAAATACAAAACTGATGTTTGCGTCCTATTCAGCCATTAACTCTTCAGTCCATCACTACAAAATCTCTACAGAAATAAACTTATTAAAATAAGAAGTTCCAGCAAGTCTGTGCCTCCTGTAACTAATTACAGAGTTAGAATGTTCCTATTCTCAATTACTCTCACCCACCTTGGACTCCCCCTCCTCAACTTATCTGTATACTTATTTTCGACAATGGGAAAATAATCTTCTGCCGACACTCAACGTAACAACGCCATGCAAGCCATATTCAGAACCATTTTGATTTTTTCTAATACAGTGTATATATTTGTACTGTATACTGATGGCTCCAAATCACATTCAACTGTTGAAGCGGCTGCGGCATTGTTTCCGTCTGCTATCATTTCGGCTTCCCTTCAACATGAGAATAGCAGCTTTTCAGCGGGACTATATGCAATAAGATTAGCTTTAGAAAATCTGAATCTTTATCTATCTTTAAAATACATAGTTTACAGTAACTCTCCCTCAGCTCAATTGCAATACAAAATCCCTCCTATAAGGTTCACCCTGTTTTAAACCAAATCAGGAACCTGCTAGTGCAAATTGAAGAACGTCACCAGTTAGTGACTTTTTTGGAGCCCAACGCATTCAAGGATGAAGGGGAATGAACCGGCGATAAAGCTGCTAAAATAAAGTATAAATATAAATTTGTCAATTTATATTTAACCTCAGTCCCCTTTCCAACTTCTGACTATAATCTCATCAAAACAGCATGCCCTGCACAGTGGAAAGAGCTGTGGCACACCCAAACAAATAACAAACTTTATCAGTTGCAACAGGACACCAAACTTTGGCACTCTAGCATTCAGAGAGTGCGACGAGAAGTGATACTTGCACGGGCATGAATTGGACATACTCATCTGACTCGCCTCCATTTACTCCCAGGCGACGATTCACACTGTTCAGCATATCTAGTAGTTAAACATAGTCATATTGACAGCTCCCACTATGAGCACAACAGCTTTAGTTCTTTTTCTGACTGATCTCCGAGAACCGATGACATTATAGCATATTATTGGTGACGAGGCAAACATTAATGAATTTTTTTTTGAAACAAATTAGAGTATATCATCAATTCGGAACAGGTTTCTGAAAGAAAGTGGTTACACTTAGTTATTTTCTAGCACATGCCTATGAATAGACGCACTATAGCCATTACCAAGAATGTAATGAATCTCTCTCTCTCTCACACACACACACACACACACGACTGCTGGCAGGCATTTAGGTGTATCTGGGTAACAACAAAACCAGAAACAAAAAAGTTTCTTTTTTGGGGGGGGGAGGGAAATAAAACACCGAAAACTGATGCAGAATATTCCTGAAGTTAATCTTTTTTGCACTTGAACCTTTTTTTTTTTTTTTTTTTTTTGTTTCTTCGTAATAGCAATTATTACAAAATAAAAAGACATTCAAATATTAATTTTTGATTAAGTGTCCCAGTTCGTCTTCCTAGCGACAACTTTACTGTACTGAAATGATTATTATTATTATTTTTTTATTGATTACCGATATTTTAATGTAATTTATAGTATTGAACCTCTAGTATACTGTGTATGGGGGGGTTGGGACGACAAGAAAATTCTTCGCTGACTTTACTGGAATTCTGTAGATTTTTATTTCCAGGAATGATATGCGAAAGAAGGTTATTCCAAAGAACCGAAGTAGCGTTAGATCAAGAATAAAAATAGTTACTCATGATTTTCCGTTCAAACTAGTAAAATCCGCAATTAATTTCAGATGTGCTAGTGTTTTAAAATAAAACTTATACATGGGCAAATGCCTCAATGTACGACATCCACTTTCCAAGGAACATCAATAATTATCCATGTTATTAAACCATGCTAAAATTATTCTTCATGATTTGTCTTCACAGTGTAACATTTATATGTAATAAGTTTCTGTAGACATTATTTCATAACACAAACTCGCAGTCAAGTTCCCGCACATTTGTAATGTCATATTTGGGCTTTATCCCCTCTCCCTCGCGTCTAGCGCAAACGACATAAATTGTATTTTAGCCATTGAATGGGATGACTCAAATTATCATCGAGAACTATATTTTATAAACTGCTCTGCTTCTAGCGAGCACAAATCATATGTTGAGCTCCAGACTCCCCCTCACTAGTTATGCCATTATCACAGTTTCTAGCATGTCTGACGTTTTGCTCGTTATGTTTTTTTATTAGTATTCTCAGTTAATCTCAATTAATTTCTCTGAATGATACTGAAACTGAAGAATAGAGATGGTGTACTTATAAATAGCAGAAGACTACTATAGAGAATTATACAAGGAGCGACGGAATTATGCCAGCAGTGGGGAAGATGGATCACAAATTAGTAACACATACGACATACCCAATATCCTTCCTGATGAGGTAGAACATGCGTTGAAGAAAATGAAGAATCAGAAAGTCCCGGGGAAGATGAAGTTACTGTAGAGTTGTTAAAATCGGGAGGAAGAGATTTGACACAGAAACTGGCAAGATTCTTCACAAAATGCATTAGAAAATACGTGACGCCCAAGGAGTGAAATAATGCAATCATAGTTTTGCTGCTTAAGAATGGATATAATTCAGAAATTGGAAATTATAGACCAATTAGCTTGTTATCCCACATCTACTTTGTACAAGTTGTTCACAAGGGTCATTACTAACAGATTAGAGAGAACACTTGATGAGAATCAACCGAAAAAGCAAGCTGGCTTTAGGACAGGATTCTCAACTGTGGATCACCTTCACATAATATCACAGCTAATAGAGAAAGCAAATAAATAGAAAACACCATTATGCCTGGCATTTGTGGATTATGAAAAGGCATTTGACTCCATACAGCATAAGGCAATGTTTCGGGCAATGGAAAGACAAGGCATAGATACCCCATTTATTATGATTTTGAAGAAAATATATGAGAACGCTCCTTTATTAGACGAGACAAAGACAGTAACAAATTTAAAATTGAGAAGAGTTTGACAAGGAGACAATATCTCCAAAGTCGTTTACTGCTGCTCTTGAGGAAGCTTTCCGAAGATTAGACTGGTCGCAGAAAGGAGTCAATATGAATAGAGAGTACCTAAACCATTTACGATTGGCAGATGACATTGTGATCATAATCCACGATCCCAAAGAATTTGAGGAAAACCTTAATCAGTTATGCAGAGTTAGTAAGGATTTCGGACTAAAGATGAATATGGCTAAAACAAAGGTAATGACGAACAAGCATGCCACAGAAAGGGATGTAATCACTGAAGGAGCAGGAATTGAAAAGACGGATTCATAATACTTACCTGGGACACGTCATTAGCTGTAATAATTATAAATGGCTGGAAGTCAAGAGAAGAATAAATTTTGGATGGATAGCATTCAGGAAATATAGTCACATACTGAGGAACAATATCCCAATTTGTCTGAAACGTAAAATGATGAACCAATGTATACTCCCCACCATGACTTTTGGGCACTCACCAAAAGAATGGAAGAGAAGCTGAAAACTACACAGCGAAGAATGAAACGAATTATATTAGGAATCAGACTGTTAGATAAGAAGAGAAACACATGGATTAGGCAGCAAACTCAAGTAAAGGACATTCTTGTCAAAACTAAAGAACTAAAATGGTCTTGGGCAGGACACATAGATCGAAGACATGATAACAGATGGACTAAGAAAATAACAGAATGATACCCAAGAGGAGCTAGTAGAAAACCGGGAAGACAACGAAGGAGATGGACAGATGAAATTCACGAGTTCGTGGGCAGTAGATGGATGTCCATTGCACAAAACAGAAGGAACTGGAAAGTTGCTGGAGAGGCCTTCATCCTGCAGTGGATCGAAAATGGCCGATGATGATGAATAAACTAACGTGTGTACGTGTGCATTATTGCAATAGCTCGAAAATTCTGAAACCTGAAAACCTACGATATAGCTCTTTCTCTTTTCTAATTGGCGGCATTATAGATTCTAATATTAATTAGTTATCATACTATAACTGAAAGCTTGAGGGGTCATAAATGAAAATTTGCGGACTATTAGTTGATGTCATTCCTATAAAATGAATAAATTGAATTACGTTAAATACAGCAAACGTTTTCCCAGAATAAATGATACATTATTTCATGTCTGTATGTGAGGTGAAAGCTTAAATTGAAAACGTGGAAAATAAAATATAAGATTTTGAATATGAGAGAGTAGCGACTATTGTTCACCGTGCTGTTCGAGGACACTGAGGATAAAGCAAGGGGATGGGCTCAGGAGATGTGATGAACAACAGAAAGTGAATACGCTCGGCAATAAAAAGGTGAATCGCTTAATGCCTTCCAGTACTAATGATGATACCTCCGAATATTACTCTATAAAGTGTAGCCCCCAATGTGACGTTCACTCCGCCAGTTATGATATTCTTTAGTCTACCTTTCTCCTCTCCACTTAAATGAATGTTACTGATAAATGTGACTTATGTGGTACTAGCAATATCGGAGTTGGACAGTCAACGACTGAGAAAAGGTGTGCTAGTCTGGCGAATTGCCTTTCTTTTCCCACCATTCCGACGAAAGCAGCTTGGGGAAATGAATTGAATGTGCGTGGCTTTAGGTAGCGGAGGCATTATCGTCTGAAGAATGTTTTTTCCTTTGGAGTCTTTAGATAGTCCGACATAAGAGGAACGACATTTCACAGTTCTGCACTATCTGAACAGCTTTACGAATTGAATAGCCTCGTCCGTGCTCCTGTTTTTCTCTAACGACAATGGCGTCTTTCGGCTAGCCTGTGCGCCATCCTGCTAGGCCAGGTGTTTTCAGCTGTGATTTGCCGAACGTACGGAAGACTTCATCCTTCCTTGGCTGTCAAGTCACACTTTTGTATGGGTCGTACTCCCATAGTGTTTTTGTGAACGAGGTCGATCCGTCGTATGTGTGGATTTGTAGGTGCACCCACAGGGGAATGCTCAGGGGATAAAGCCTCCCTAATGAACATTTTGTTTTATATTACATAATTTTACACAATAATAATAGTAATAAATTTTCTGTTTATACTCCGGGACGACCACATGGTCAGAAGAGTTCATAGAGAATACGAGAAACAGCACCGTATTTAGCAGTCACGGCTTGAACCTCGATTACTAAAAGCACGTGTACTTAGGCACCTCTTGCCTGACCACTCGGGTACGGCGACCTTTTAGTATCACATTTTGACACTTTTAAAAGCTACCAGTGTAGAACGCTCGAATCTCCTCCAAACAAAATTTCTGGGTGTGCCACTAATCACTGTGAAGTAATTATGGAAAGCTCTGCAGACATCATGGCAGCTTGCATCCCTAGATTTGTTTCGTAATCTCGTGTATGCCCCAGCTTATTCAAACTGTTATCCGCTCCTGGGGAGACCAACACGATTAAGTGGACAGTCTTATTTAAATAGCAGCTAGGTGTATACGAAAATCATTGACGGAAAATGCACGGCACATATGAGTTTCTTCTGCCGAACGTTGGATAACTGTTATCTGAATACGTTGAAGGACGGACAGTATAAATTTCCTGAAAGTTCCCTCATTATATTTGTAGTTGTTTTAAGTTGATGCTACATTTCAAGTTTTCCCATTGTATTTGCCATGATTCCCAGCCACAGTAGTCTTTCTGCGGGATATCTGATA
This sequence comes from Mastigoproctus giganteus, assembly GCF_048544385.1. Taxonomy (NCBI): domain Eukaryota; kingdom Metazoa; phylum Arthropoda; class Arachnida; order Uropygi; family Thelyphonidae; genus Mastigoproctus; species Mastigoproctus giganteus. The sequence goes on along the minus strand of NC_143581.1, from coordinate 151,465,276 downwards.
GCAGTATAAGCTGAATATATATTTCGCGCCTCGAGAAGCAGAGGTAATTTTCCAAATATAGTATCTGCACGTTATCTGTACAGTACAGCCATCTGCTGATGCACATAAAGTTATACTGCATGTTAATTGTGTGAAAAGCTGATGATACGTGGTCAGTCACGTCTATAGATTAAATGACAACTAAGTACACTTTTATACTACGTGAATGTATTTTAAAATGTATTTATTGAAGTGTTACTAGATCAAATTTCACTTCAAATATTGGCAACGTACGTTTCAAAGTTTTACGGAAACTATTATAGAAGTACAAATGTTCCCTTATTTCATCTCACAGGTCCGAAGACGGGGTTCCGTAGAACCTTGAAACGTTGCCAATATTTCAAGTGCACATAGGAGTAGTAACACTTCAATAAATACATTTTAAAAAAAACATTCACGTGGTATAAATTAGGTGTACTAAAATGTCACTTAATCGGTACTCTTATGTTACAATGTGGATTTAGTGTTTTGTTTGTTAAGTTGAGAATACTGTTATGTGCTTTTTTTCCTTTTGGCTCAACTGGACTAACTTTTGTATTTCTATAATAAGTGCTTTCCATACTCTGTTTTTCAGGACCTTTAAAACAGTAAAGATTTCGATGATGAATATATAAATTATTCTTTATTATCTCAAGCAATTAATCTTTATTCTTCATGAAAGGATTTGGGCATGGAGAATCACAATACATATTGTCTCCCGATAATCTGTTGCTGATATTAATAGAACATAAGAGGCAGAGAGCGAGAAATACAGGATGTATGAAAAGCTTAAAATAGGGGGGGGGGGAACTATCGTAGCTTTCCGTATTACTGCCAAAATACTAAACATCAATGCAGATGAGTGTGACGCTACTTCAAGACAAGGTCACCCGAGATATTCACATTAGCCCTGCTCGTGGTGTAACAATGGTGGTCTTTCAGTGTTAATAACCTCTCACCCAACGCCTTTTGTAGCAGCTTCTATGAAACACGAGCAGGTTAAACCTCATTTTCATGCTACAGAACTGGTCTGAAACCGGAACTAGACTTACCCCGATAAATACTCTTTTAAGATAGTGAGATAGCATTTGATGAAGCGAAGCTTCCCTCCCTCCATCCACCCGCTATCGATACCGTCTGTGTTTGCTTAGAGCCACCTGCATCACACCGTTCGCAATTAGTCCCGCTGCCCAGGCTGTGTGAGACAGCGGGAGATCTGGGGCCGATAGAGTGCACGTGATTTGATGCATCAAAACGGAACTGCACGGAAATCTGTGCGTGCTATTCTGGCTCGTGAAATCAGTCCTCTCTCATCTTTAGTTATCCTCTCGTATAAATTCGTCTGCATTGCCTATGCAAGAGATTTGGATAAAGAATTAACGTGCACATTTAATTTTTCTTTCTTAAAATTTCTGTATATTTAGGAATCTTGGTTATACCACAGGATTTCGCGCAGTAGGAATCGCTTGTCACAGGCTGCAAGTAGCAACTATGAAAATTAACAAACATACAGTGAGTTTCCAACACAGTGTTATATGTGCATTCGGTGACCCAGAGCCCGGACAGTGTTAGATTGTGTACTGGGGCTTACGGAGAAATTTTATTCGCAGGGGGAAGGATTGATAGATACACAGGGTGTCCCCTTTGAATGTCCCTGATTTTAAATGTCTCAAAAAAGAAAATCCACGTGCACTTAAAATGTTAGTAACTTTTACTGGGAAAGAAAACTCAAACAGTTTATAATAATAAAAAAAAAAAGTCAGCCGACTTCTACGTCAGTTCCTTTGGTGCAACGAAAAATGTTCAAATGATACTCGATTTCAGACCAGCTCGCTCCAACATATCTGCACTGATTGATAGTGGCAGCTGTTTGCACGATGTGTGGCGATATTAGACACCTTGGTGGGATAAACCATGTCTTTCGCAAAGCTCGAGAAGAAGAAATCTAAGGAAGTTATATCAGGTGAACGAGGGGGCCACCTAATCCAACGTTCTGGTAACGTGTCGTTCAGAGCAGTGCGCACCTGCAAGCTCCAATGAGGCGGTGCTCCATCTTGCTGAAAGATGTTGGGCAGTAGGTGTGCAATCTGAGGAAATGCGTATTATTCCCGTAACGGTATCCTCCAGGAAGAACGCTGCGATAACCATGTCCTTCATCAGAGCATACCACACATTCACTTTTGAGTTATCTCGAATGTGCTCGTGGATAAAAGGCGGGTATTTCAGAACCCCATATTCGAACATCGTGTCCGTTAACTTTTCCCGAAACGTAAAACGTTACCGCTTCGGAAAACATAACACGACACAAGAAACGTGGTTTTGGTCGATGCGATCAAGAATATCAATACCGAAGTTTTGTCGCTGTGTTTTGTGACTCGTCTTGATTTCTTGGACCATTTGCAAATTTATAGGCAATCAAAGGCAGCCGCTTGTGTGCGACCCATGTGCAGAGTTGCACGGGGTATGTTCAATTCTCTTGATGCACGCCTGATTGATTTTCGCGGGCTACGAACAAAGGCAGCACGTAACTCTTCAACTCGCTCTTTTGAGACGCTGTGACGGCCTCTTCCATGTTGTTTCTGCACGCTACCGGTGTTCAAAAATGCTCTGTTGTCATCTTCGTATAGACTTTGAGTCACGTATAAATTTCTTTTGAACCGTGACAATAGATTTGTCTGCAAATCTTATCACTGCCTGCGCTTTCTCTGACATTTGCACTGACGCCATTTTTACACAAACGACAGCAGCGCCGCAACTTGTTCCCAATGCGTTTCAAAACATTAACAATGAAACTTGACCATACCCCCCCCCCCCTTCTACCGTCTTCCACTACGTGCTATATGTACAACACACGAATTTTAACCAGCATTTAAAATCAGGGACGTTCAAAAGGGACGGCCTGTACAGTAACTTGGGATGATTATTTTAGAAAAAAGAGTATATGAATACTTGCACATGATTTATCAAATTTTAACACCGCAAGAGTAAATATTTTCTTTAAAATTGTGCTCACTTTTTTTTAGGATCAAAGTATATAAGTACGGTATAAAAAACACACTTTTAATTTTAGGGAAGTACTATATCCTGATCTCCCACTCCCCTTGCACATGTCCCTGCCCTTTACAAATACAATACATAAAATATTTAATATAATGTAGTATACAGTTATGTACTTGTGTATATAATGTACAAGGTTTAAGAATTAATTTCTGGTAATGTTGGACATACCCAGAGTGTAGTGGCACAGTTTCTCTAGGGCCCCAAGATGCTGGAGAGCCCGGACCAACAGTGATTTTATTGATCCGGCGTCCCCCGTGACCTTATTTTAGGGCCTCTAAAAATAAGCCTACTAGGGCTCCATACTACTGAAATCGGCTTTGAGTGTGAAGCCTGGGTCAGTTTAAACCAAACCAGATGTTAAAATGTAAAAGCTTTTATTAATATTTTCAAAGTAATCACCTCGAGCAGCTAAGTACTTATGAGATTGCTCATAGAGCTGTTGTAAACATCTTTTAAAACGCATTTGAAATTTTTTTTTTTTTTTAATTTCCTGTTCATCGTCGGATCATCGCCTTTTCAGCAAGGATTTCATTTTGGGAAACAAACAGTAGTCCGAAGGTGATAAATGAGGACAGTAGGGGAAGGGGAGTAGTTTAGATTGACAGTCCCGCGCTTTGCAAAAAAAAAAAAAAAAAAAAAAAGATAATTATCAAGACGTTTTTGGTTTGTAATATGTATTTTGTATGGCTGAACCCAACGGATCATTGGTTTTCACTAGTGTCAATATTTTGGCGGTAGTTGAAAGGTTCATTTTTTTGTGAATTTATATGTATTACGCAAATGCGTGTAATATATAAGAGCCTGTAGTATTTGTATAATTTTTTTTTTTTTTTTTTTTGCTGTTTTCCGTGGCTACTAAACGAAGATGTAAGTTATCTTTAGACTTATTCTGCAATGCTTGTAGATATGTAGGTCCGAAGCAGGTGGGTGAAGTGCAACATCGTTGGTGGCATCAACTATTACAGTGCATATGAAGCCTATGGGTGATAACAAGTTGTGGGCGCCTCGTTTCTGTTGTCGTAGAGGGATGGTTTCGTGGAAGCCGTAAGTGTATGCCTATTGCTATATCTGGAATGTGGAGAGCTTCAAATGATTATGACGACTGCTACTTTTGTATCGGATATAGCAAAGTTGAAAAATCCTGTGAATGGAAAAGCTGAAGCGTATTCCAACATACCACATCCATTGTCCCGGTGCCACACACAATAAATAAATTTTCTGTTTATACTCCGACACGACAACCAAGTCAGTAGAGTTTACAATAAATCGTCAATACAAATATTTATCGTATTTAGTAGTCACGGGCTTGAACTCCGGTCCACTCAAGGAACACGTACTATGCACTCTCGCTCCTGACCACGGCTACTTGACCAAATACGGAGGATGCAGAAAGGTCAGGGAATGACCACCACATATCCCCGGAGCAATATGGCCTTAGTTGCTAATGCTTCTAAAAACCAAATAACAAACAAACAAACGGCTACTTGCCAACTGCCAAACCACATTTTTTCAGAATTAGGTGACGAATCTAATGAATAGGATAATCGGGTTAACACCTCAGAAGCTAGTTTAAGTAAAGCACTGCATTTCCCATCAGCAAGAAACCAAATCCAGTGCAAAACTGCTCTGATATCTCATTTAAAAGAGTGGAATCTACTGAATTCCAGCTGCAACATAAAGAAAAAGACATTGCTCGTGCATATTTTTACATTGTTGCGGAATCCCTGTTATATTGTTTTCATTTCATTGGTTTTATGAAGAACTTGGTGTGTCACAATTCAAAATAATTAACTTTTCATCATAGACGGTTCAAGTAAAAAATTTGAAAGCTGCGTTGCTTCGCAGTGGGAGATATACAATCATCGATTCCTGTTGCTTATTTTATTCTGTTCTGTATTTTACAGTGTTCTGATTTTGAAGTTTATACTTGGTTCACTACAATATGCCTTCTTTAGTAGTGACAGCTCCATGTCTCTTTGTGTTACTGATATTTATTCTAGCCTTTTGGACGAATAGCAGCATAATGCTCTGGGAAAACCCACTTCTGGAAGACGGCTAGAATGGATAAGTAACAAAAAACGGGGTTCAGCTGCGTTTAGACCACCCCGCACCACTTCCGTCAGTGTGTTGTTTATTCAGGTGGAGTGTTGTTCCTTCGCTCTTTCCCTTCAAAAGATGTCACTCCTTGCATCTCCGTCCTCCGTGATGAGATATAGGGGCTGTCAGCAGAACAGACAGAGTATACGATACGGAAGAAAAATTATTCTTAAGAAATTGAAACCAAAGTTTCAGTTTCTTAAGAATAATTTTTCCTGCATCCTCGTTATTTTTCCTTTATTCTTATCATTCTCAACTGCTGATAAGTGAGACAGCCACATACGCCTTCAGTTTTGTCTGGATTCCCTCTTTTAGAATAGCTAAGTTGACGATATATGAAATAGAATAATGTTTTGTTTTGATTGCTCAGTACATTACTCAGAGGCATTGTCTTCAAGAACAGAAAGAACAAAATTATTGACTTTATAATTAAGACTGCAATTAATAGAATCTATTTTAAATTAAATGACATAATGATCTTCAGATAAATTTGAGTCATTTAAACCGAAGTCCAACTCATCGATATGTCTCTCAACAAACTTCATTAGGGGAAAAAAAAAAAAAAAAAAGTACGAATTTATTTTATTTTTATACCGACAGGCTTAAAAAAAAAAAAAAAAAAAAAAAAAAAAAAACGATAGTAAAACAAGATAATTTTCTGGGTTAGAATAGTTTATCTCATATATTCTTTTGTGCAGGGATATCGACTTCCTACCTAAATTATCAATGTGTTTGCACAGGATACTCGTAAATTATGGTAGTATTTGTTTTTGAATATTTTCAGAATAAATCGTAAAAGCTATTCTATTGCATCCGTAGAATTTACATAGAGATAATCCAGTTCAGAATGAACACAAACCCATACAGCTGCAATATTTGGTTTGTGACAATATCCTGAAAGGTACAACTCGTGCTACAGCTTGCAAGAAGCTAATTATTGTATTAGTTTTGTACTTCGAATATAAGATCCCAACAACGTTATTTTTTTTTTCTGCTTTAAGACCTAAGAAAAGTTGATGGTGCCTAATATAAAAACAAACTGCGAAACAAAAGATACAAGTCAAGAGGAAGGCATCTATTAATGACCTTGAGGGTAGGAGTTGACATAATTCTATAGTCCCTGCAAAAAAAAAAAAAGTTTAGGGAACGACAGTCCTCAAGATTTCCGAGAGATACGTAAAAGTTTGAGGTATATTTTTTAGCTTTTTAACTGTCTAGTAGATGTACCAGATATTCAGAAAAAATAAGCAGTGGTTAAACCAAGGAATTTGAGAAGACACCATAGTTACTGATTTATTTTGAAGTTTGGCGGATAAGAGATATCTAAACAGCCTTTCAATAATATCCTTTTAATCCTACTAATAGGAGAAACAGATAATTTATTAAACAAGGCCAATGAATGAGATCTGTCATAGAAAGATAAGCAGTAGTTTCTGAGGAAGCAGAATAGTCGTGGTAGGATCGCCGTCCTCCCCACACCGGGAGGAATTTTGATGGGTCGTTTTTACAATGGTTGAGTTAGTCGATCTCAGGCGAGGGTAGCATGTTTCCTTTCCCCAGGAAACTCTGGTTTTTCGTCCAACAAAACAGAAAATCGGCCTCAGAACACACGCAGTTTACAGACAATATGTACGGAGCAACATGGCCTTAGTCGACGATGCTCCTAAACTTTTTAAGAAGTCACTCATGATTTTGCATGAGAAAAGGTTAAATATAATGAATTTCATATTTGAGAAAAACATACTACTGCGCTTCGGATCACAGAACAAATTTTACTTAAAAATTATAGAAAATGGCAAACTATTGCTTCAAAGTATTATTCTGTCATTGCCAAAAACCTATAAAAGAATTTATTTTTAGAATTATTTGAACGTTTTCTTCGCTGCATATTCAAAATAAATAATATGTACCGCGTGCAGTGTAATTAATCATCTTCATTCTTCTTCAGGATGTTGCGGACTTGATTTCGAACAACAGAAAGTTAATGCTCGCAGTTGCATTTCAAGTAACCAAGGTCAAAAGAGGTTAATTAATCGTACATCCAATGGACAGACGGGTAGTCGAAAGTTTTCCGCCCTGAACCCAAGTTTCCGTAGCATACAAAACACCATCGTGCATTGGATGGCCATAGTTTTAACGTAGTTTTTACAGAAACTTAATTAGTAGCTGGGGAGGGATGGTAAGATTCATGGAACCAGATATTCGAGAGCAGTGGTAATTGCACAAACATACACAAAGAAATAGCAATAACTTCTGAAATGGAGAAATTGTGGAAAATCAAAAATATTTATTTGGCTAAGTGCATATTACGTTTTTTTTTTTTTTTTTTTTTTTGCGGTTTCCAGGGTTCCCCCCCCATTAGCTATGGTTCCGTATTTTATTTATTTATTATTATTTTATAATATCTTATGTAGGACGGCACCTGAACGTCAGTTCAACTCCCCCTTGGTACCTGTGATGGATACAGAACTTTGTAAAAGGTCAGATGTGTGTGTGTGTGCATTACACAAATTGCATTCAGTCAATTTTTCATGGATATACTGTGCTTCATTTTCATTAACATTGTAGTTGTTAAAACGATTATTTTACGCCACTCGAATTTTTCATATATACTGGTGTCTAAAACAAGTTAAAATCATAAAATCTGTGTCAAGGTATATATTTGGTTGTCGTCTGACAGTTCCTTGGTGCTTCGATTACAGTAGGGGTTTCGAAGTATGCAGGGTTAGATTCCCCCACGTAAGTTGGCTTCTCCTATAGAAAAATACTGTACATAAATTTTAAATAAAGGGTAGTCAGGATGTCCATCCTGATAAAGGGTGCGCCCGTATTTAGGCTAAAGATAGAAAATTTCATCCTTATTAAATCCGTAGGTACGTAATTCATACTGCCGAACGAAAAGCTGATACAACGCATCCGCTGTGACGTCGACCTGCCCCTTTCCACCCCCTCACATCGGCGATTGCAGTCGGACAAACTATAACTGCGAGTCACGAATATAAATATGAATCGGGGGTAGCATACTTTGAAACCCTACTTGTGTAAATTAAATGTACATAAATGGTGAATTTGTAAAATAATAAGAGAGTTTACTTCAATATAGTACGTAGAACACTTCCGTATACCCTCCAGAAATTAAAACGGAAAAATCGACAACTTACCGATACATTAGAGTAAAATATAAATAATTAAAAAAACCAATTTAACACAATTCAAATCAATTTAAAACAATTAAAAATCAAATTAACGCAATTAAAAGAATTTAACGAAAATATTCAAAACGATTTTCCTTCCTGAAGCTGACAACGCTTTTCGACCGTATGTCGTGATCACAGGAATGAATGATTACAGGAATAATCACGACATACGGTCGAAAAGCGTTGCCAGCTTCAGGAAGGAAAATCGTTTTGAATATTTTCGTTAAATTCTTTTAACTGCGTTAATTTGATTTTTAATTGTTTTAAATTGATTTGAATTGTGTTAAATTGGTTTTTTTAATTATTTATATTTTACTCTAATGTACCGGTAAGTTGTCGATTTTTTCGTTTTAATTTCTGGAGAGTATCATACGGAAGTGTTCTACGTACTATATTGAGGTAAACTCCTCTTATTATTTTACAAACATTATTATCAACGTAGAACGTATTGAGTATTACAGCACAATGAACAGACTGTATAACGCACTAGGTTTCAATTATTTATTTTTATTTTTTTGTGAATTTTATTAATTTGCAAACAAAAAAAATTTTATTAAAAATTTGCGAATTTTATTAAACCAGCCAGGGCCATCCTGATCTAATTTAGCACCCAGAGAAAATAGTTCATACTGTGCCCCTTATTACAACTTTTTATTTAATTTTAAGTAACTGTAGTGGTGAACTCCCATTTCCGTCTAGGACCAAGCACTACTCCTGTTTCAGAACTCTCTCTCTCACGGCAAACCACCAAAGTTATAATTCAGGAACAAACGAACAGAGAAAATCTAGGCCTGACGTAGCTGAGTGGCCAGGAGCACGAGTGTGCAACACACGCTCTTTGAGTGGACCGACCGGGGTTCGAGCCGTGACTGCTAAATACGATTAACAATTTGTATTGATTAATTGATTTATTTGTAAACACTACTGACCTGGTGGTCGTGCCAGAGTATAAACAAGAACAATGAGGAGTCATTCTGGAAACCTTCGTGTAGGAGGATATTGATACAAGTCATCATTCCTGAAGAATGATAAATCCAATAAATCCAAAGGAGATAAAACAAAATGCTATTGAAAGTTGACATACAGATCTACCAAACAAATAATGACAATGCTTATACAATGGAATTGTCTTTGACTATTAATGACGTCAAAATTCTCCTGCTCTAGTAGGAAATAATTTTTGTTTGCTTATAAACAAAGATGAGCCTCCTATAGGAGGCTCATCTTTGTTTGATTTGATATGCTCATCTCAAATGAGAACTTTATAATACAGAACTGTATCATAATACACAGAGATCCATGGAGGAGTTGCTATTTTTGTGAAGGATACCCCCCCTTCCAGCACATCTCTCTCTCGTAACTTGAAAGGTCTTGCAGTTGGGATGCTCCTTACAGTCTGTTCCATATATCTTCTGTATAGGATCAACATCTAGGTAGATTTGGCTGACTTTGACTTGCTCTTCCTGTTTGAACATTAAATCTTAATGGACATAACACCATGTGGGGTATTACTGATGATAACATGGCTGGATTATTGAACATATGCTGATCTTAAGGATTTCTCTTTGCTAAAACATGGTGTGACCATAAAGTTTTGAGGCTAAAGTAACATTTGGGAAATGATGAAGCCCATTGGCTATTTGGAGGGATTTCCTTCAATTCAGTCTCCTTAATACTCTACGCATGGATTCCAATGCTTTTACAATTTCTGATAGGATTCTTTTGGAATTGATAATAGTTTCTCTGTTTCATTCTGAACAATTTCCTGTTGTTGCAAATCTGAGACCTTTCAAGAGGGCTTTAAGCTTGGGAACATAATAGGAGCTAAACCCTCTGAGTATAGCAGATGGGGAACCACACTGATGGAGTGCTTTGCAAGAAATTCTTGAATGGAAAGCCCAAGTGTGTGAGATGCTGTCATGATGCAAGTTCCAGTTCCCTGAAGCCCACTTTTCTAGCCGATTTCTCCAAATGGCATTATGCAACCACCATAGAGCTGTTTTGTAGCATTCTTGGTTCACTATTTGACCACATGTCACAAATTCATAATAACGTCCTGATAAAAAATAGAATAAGCACGACCTTCACTTTTGATTGACATTTTCTTGCTTTTTTGAATATTGAAGAAGACCAAGTCTTCCATCGAGAGTACTGGGCTTTTGTTTTTAGATCATAGCAGCAGCATACCGAAGATCCTGACATTCGAGGACTTGCTGCTCTCTTGGATCATCAGCAAGGATGCAGGATGTGGAACACTGACATGTTCCACAAGAAATACCAATTTTATTTTACTGGAAACTTTGTGGATAGTTAAATATGAGTAATTGACTCAGTGGTTTGGTTTTTGAAATTGAGGGGCAGCCAGAACAAAGATCACCTTCGATGGACAAGTAGCTCTCTTTAAACTGTGCAAACTATTGAAAAGTGATTGAAGGTCAATACATCTTCTCTGAAATCTGTTTTTAACATTGTGGAGCTCTGCTGTATTTTCTTTAATGTCAAAGAAAATTTGCCTCTGTAAAATCATTAATTTTAAAAAGTGATAAAACACAAAATGCCATTCTATTCAGCATGTACTAATTCATACTTCAGATAAGTGTGTGATTCGTATAGTAATATATATCTAGATGGATCACTAAATATGTTGCAACTTGCTGTACACTGCAATTTCAAGATAAAAAGCTGGTCCCTGAACCATTTGATCACACCTCATACATACTCTCATGCACCAATATGTACAGTTGCTACGATTATTTTATTCACTGCTCTCCTTTTCTCAGAATACTGCATACAGGAATACAGTTAATGGCAGCACAGTTTTTTTTCGAAATATATTCTGCAGAATTCTTGAATTCTGCAAATCATGGTTCTTTGAAAGATCAGCAAAATGATTCTGTAGCCAAAAAAAGTTTTGAAAAACCCCAAACTAGGTCCTCGCATTATTTTTCCTGCTTCTTTTCTTCCAAAGCAGTTAGAATGTAAGCTGAATATATTGCAGCAAATACATCCACACTCAGCAATATGTTGTTGTGATGTGGTAAGTGTTATTTGTCCAGTTGGGTGAGTTATAGACATAACAAATGAATTTAACAGAATGGACTAAAGAGATTTTGAGTGAAAGGAAATTGCAATTAGGAAGTCTCTGACAAGAAAAATCAGAGTGAACATATGCATATGTACTACCATTAAAGTGGGATTCATAGAGCAAATCAATTAGAATAAATAAGATTAATGGTGTTTGAAAGCAAGAGTAGATCCATCAGAACTTAAAATTTGGAAATTAGTAGATTGTAAACTGAAATGGGCATTGTTGAGGCTAGAACTGAACACCGCATATCTGTGAAATGAATTAAGTCATTATTTGGGGGGGGGGGGTATTTCTTTTCGCAGATAAGTTTCTTCCATTAGTGTGACTATTTGTGAAGCAGTGATATAGATGAAGTAAAAGTTGGGAGTGGGAGGGTGATGTGTTTATGAAGTGATGAAATTTTTAGATAGGACCATTGTCATAGCCAGATATAACCAGCTCCTTAATATAACATGGCCTCAGCAGTGCCATATATATATATACTGCATGATCAGTCATGAGTGATGAATCCCAATGAATTCTTAATTCCCAAACAAGCATTTTCAGCTAGAACTTTCGAAATAAGAAGAAAAGATAAGGCTTTAAGTCCCAGATGAGTTAAGATCTTTATGGCTCTTATTTAATTTTTTTTAGAGTGAAATGTCACTGATTTTCTTTGAAATGCCAATTTGTGTTGACTTATTGTTGTTTGCAGCAAGAGAAGCATAAAGGGATGGTAGAGGCAGAAGGCAGAGAGTGGTTATTAATGGGCACCACTCTCTATGGTCTAATGCTTTTAGTGGAGTCTCTCAGGGTTCATTGCTGGGCCCTTTGTTATTTTCAGTATTTATTAATGATTTTGATGAAGACATCAGACAATTCAAAGTTTGGCAGAATTTTAATGACAGAAATCGGGGTATAATGTTGCAGCAAGGGCTAAAAAAATTAGCCAGATGGGCTGAGAAATGGCAGTCAAGGTTTAGCATTGAAAAATACAAAAAAACATGGTTCTGCAAATGGGGGAAGTGGTAGTCCTAGAACAATATACCATTCTGGTGGTATGGTAGTAGAGAAAGAAAGACCTGAGCATAATTGCAGTCTGACATGGCATTATCTGAGCAGTGCAGGCAGGTTGCTAGGACAGCTCATGGGGTTCTGTCAGTAATACATAGGAACTTTGCCAGTAGGGACAAGGAGGTGATTTTTCCCATTGTATAAGGCAGTAGTTAGGCTGCATCTTGATGTCTGTGTACAGGTCTGGAAGTCTTATTTTAGGAAGGATATGGACCTGTTGGAAGATGTGCAGAGAATAGCAAAAAGGTTTGTGAAGGGCACAAAAGGTACACTTACCATAAAAGAATTCAGTTCTGAAAATTGTGCCGCTTGGAAACTAGGCATCTGCAGAAAGACCTGATTTGAAGTGTTTAAGGCTTTAAATGGATTGAGTAAATTAAATTCAGATAACATCTTAACTCTTGCTTAGTTGATCAGATGTTTGGAACAGACTTCTATTTTTGGTGTTGTGGAGGTGTAGTTTGAATAAATTTAAGGAAAAATTAGACAAATTATAGTGGCCAGTTAAAAAAAAAAAAAAAAAAAAAAAACCCTCTGGAGCAAAAGTTGCAGATTCTAAAGGAAATTAATCTACTGATTCCAAAAATACCAAATTTATCTCTGCCACAGAAGGATATACTGATTGACTAATTTTAAATATTATACAATAGTTCACAGGCTATCTTAAAAAATGAGTCTTATTCATTTTAAAATACTTTTTTTAATTAGCCATATAATGTATTACATAAATTCTATTTCCTTAGAAATGATTGGCACTCAGAGTTTTTTTCTTATAGTCCATTTTGTTTTTGCTCTTAAGAAATCAGCAAGTAATTACCCATCATGGCAGTATCCTAGTGAACTTGATACTGCTTTTTCACTGGCGCCTCTGTAGCCAGGTGGGAAGGAGCAGCAGTGTGTAGCACACGCTTCTTGATTAGACCGGGGTTTGAGCCTATGACCACCAAATACGGAGGAGGAGGATGCGGAAAGGTCAGGGAATGACCACCGCATATCCCCAGAGCAATATGGCCTTAGTTGCTAATGCTCCTAAAAACCAAATAACAAACAATCCTTTTCACTGTGGATACATCCTGATGAAAGCATTCTGCTTGCTCATCACTTAAATGAGCAAGAAAAATGAAGAAAATGATTTTAAGATTTTTGGCAGCCCATATCTTTATAACATTGCAGTTAAGTTGACACCAGAGATTAATAATTATCTTCTTTCTTTCCAAAAAATCTATGAATAACTGCTTTAAATGATTGCTAAGTTGCTAGTCAGTATCCTGTAGCTTTGTTTCAAATACATCTGGTTTGAGGAGTTTCTTTATTTGAAGCCCATGAAAATTTCTTCTTTTGGTTCTGCATCTGACAGATTGGAAAACACTTCCCTAAGGAAGTAGAATCCACTTCCTTCTTTATGCAGGATCTTAAAATTCTTCTTTGATCCACGCATTATATGCAAAGCAGTAAGAATTTCCATTTTTGGTTCAATTATTAAAATATATTTTATATTACTTCTTCCTGGTAAAATTCCTTCCACTTTTCCCACAACTGCACAATATAGTGTTTTTCTGTTTCATGACTATCCCACATAGAAAATAACAATATTTGCACCCCCCCCCAGTAAACCAGTGAGTAATCGAGTTACCTTAAGATCAGACATTCCAAAGTTATAGTACATACTGCACTTTGGCTCTTGGACATGCTTTAATATGTTTATTTTAAGGCAACAGCATGAGTAGAGGAATCGATGAGAATTCATTTCCATTGTGCAGCAAAACTGCTTTTAAACATAATTTTGAGGCATCAATAAATATATGCCATTAATCAGTATTGTATTCAGTGCCCAGTTTATTCAGAAGACCACTAATACCTTTACAGAAACTGTCTTCTGTAACAAAATATTTTGAGAGCACCATGTGGTGTTTTTGATATACTGTAATTTCAGTTCTTGCTTAAAGTAATTTCCATTGCTGTAACCTAGAACCAAGGAGTTATGCATTATAATTTTCTCATTGGCAGTCTAAATATCACATCAACATATGTGGTATCACTTATATTGATGTGGACAGACCAGCAAAGTGAAAACACAAGAATCATCACTATATTAATCACTGTTTCCCTTATTCCACAATTTTGGGGATATAGTATTGGCAAGTTTTTATTATGTGGAACAGGCCATACTGCAGATGATATGCTGGGTTACTTGCTTTCTCTCAATATCCTGATATTTTTGCCATGCAGCAATACCAATTGTCAGTGTGATTGCATGGTTTTCACCACACCATAAGGCAAAAGGTATAGTTCTAATTTTCCCAGTTAGCCACATTCTCAGATTTGTGGTTGCAGATAATAGAGAACATATGTCAAGCCAAAGTTTTGTCCTGATCACAATCCTTCAACCAAAGTACAAAGAATATGCACATTTAGTAATACTGTAGATTTTCTTCCACTGAGTTTTTGCTGTAAACTGTCCACACACTAAGTAGAAATTGTCGGCAGGGTGATTCAGACACTTCTGTTTCAACACTTTAAGAATACAATGCTAAATAAAACACAGAAGAAACAAACAATTCACACTATGACTGTCTTTCTTTTCTCGAAAAGAGATGTAGGAGACAAACAACAATGACCACGTTAATAACTCTCCCCAACATTTCTGCCATCTCTGAGCAATTGCAAACATTATTAAACAGCAGAATAGCATTATATCTACTTCTCTAAATTGCAGTGAGATATACATATTATGAGTAAACACAAAAACCTGTATATGTAGAAATTGTGAAATGATGTGAAACTTTAAGGATTGTCTTTGAAATCTACAGCTAAAAATTAGAGGGGATTGACAGATGAGGTTGCTAGTGTTATTTTTAGGCATATTCATATATATCTGGTATATATCTGTCTACCCATGTCTGTCATCTACTGGTGTTTGCTTGACAACAGTAGATGACAGATTTTCATGCCTTTTAAAAATATTTGTTGAGACATTCTAAATTTCATTAAAAATCAGACAAATAGAAATCCTGCAGTTATTATTTCTTTTTTCCATACAATTTGTATGGGGAAAAAAATTCATAGATTAAAATGTAGTTTTAATGCAGTATTGTTAGACAGTCCGTTGTGTATACCTTGCATGTACTGTAAGTCTTGTAAATGTGGTATCACTTATGGACACAGAGAGAGAGAGAGAGAGAGAGAATACAGGAGGAAAGTAACAAATATTATACAGTTATAATTAAACTGAATGGTTAAGTTTAGAGAATGGAAAACTATTAAGTGTTCTATAAATTTATGATCTTAGTAATTAATTGAGAAGGAGATAACTATATTTACTTTTCACTTCTATTAATCACAAAAAAAGAAAAAAAACATGCACTGCATACATTCATTTGTATTTTTAATTCATATTCTTTTGATATTTCCATAGGAAGAAAGAATATTGCACCATAACTTAGGACTAGAGCAGTGGTTTGCAACCTTTTTTTAATAACGGCACCCCTCAAGTAATTTATTTTATTTTGCGGCACCCCTACTCAATTTTCTGCCTGTTAGATCCGATTCTCTCCCTGTGTGTGTGTGTGTGTGTGTGTGTGTGTGTGTGTGTGTGTGTATATATATGATAGTGATTACAATAATATAGTTAGAAATATTACATTTCATAATACAAATATAATAATTTTATTCTTTATATAGAAGTACTAAGTAAACATATAAATAAAAAAAAATAAATAAAAATAAGTTTAAGTAACTTAAACCCAAATTACGTGGCACTCCTGGAATGTTGTTGCCGCACCCCGGTTGAAAACCACTGGGCTAGAGCCTCAGGTTACGAAAGAAGTTAACTTGTATGTAAGTTAGTGCAATAGCATCATTTCTGTATGTAGCCATGAATTGGCATCATTTAAGTATATATCATATTGTGAATACCTTTACGAGTTATCATGATATTGCACTACCTCAAATAAGTAATGCTTCATCACAGGAGAAGACTATTGAGTTGGCTACATCCAGAAATGATGCTATTGCACTAGCTTGTATGGAAGAAAGAATATTAACTTGTATTTTTTAGTTGTTAAGCTATGATGGTAGCTTTGTTTACCGAATGACTGAATTAAGTAAAACTAGCCATATGAATTTAAACAGTCAGATGTGAAATAAGTTTTAGTTAAGATATGTTAGAGTAGTAACATTATGCACAAAAATTAAAATTTTAAACCTTTAATTTGTAATTGATATATACACAGAACTAACCCTATCATCAGTTACAAAAACATATTGCAGCAGCTAGTACTAGTATGAACAAATTTACAATTTGTTTACCTTACCTTTTATTCTTATTACAGAATAAGAAGGTATGTTTATCAAATATGTAAGTCATTCTGCTTATATACAATGGAAAACTAATTAGTAACAAGGCTTCAACTGTTAAATTATTTCATTTACATGACCCAATTACTAAATATCCACAGCTAGTTTTTCTGAAGAACAAGGTATATTTAACTAGTTGAGAAGAACTGTTTTGCAGCTGTCCATCGATCCTTAGGAAATCTTGTAGTAAGAATCCAGCGAGCATCTTGGTTATCTTTAACTCCTGGTTTTGGAAAAGAAATATTTATAAAAATAATTAACTAAATGAGAAATAGAATTAGTACTGTCCACAAACCATTTTTCACATCCAATAGCAATACTCTAAATAATGAATGGCTTTCCACAGTTGAATGTTATGAGTTTCTGTTTGCAGTGAAAACAAATAAATTATTATTCTATGCTCTAGATAGTTTCTATATTCCTTAGGGAATATAGAAACATACATGTTATATTAGGGAAGAAAATCTGGTTGGTTATTCATAGTCTGATTTATGAATATTCTGTAGGTGCCTGTTTTTACCAGATGAAAAGCCAACTAATTTAGTAAAGGTGTTTCATAAACTTTTAGCTCCTCATAATTATTTTGTATTCCACAATACAAAACCACCACTTTTCAGCTGTGTGTAAATGTCTGGATTTGATCCTTATTGTCAACTGCAGTAACTTTTTAGAGTGTTTAAATGTCCTACGTTTAAAAGGTAATGCTTTAATCTGGAATTAAGTCTTTGGTCGTCACTCATACTATTGTTGAATTTGCAAATTAGTTCACCTATGTGCCGCTGTAGCTTAGTGGTCATGAGCATGCATTCTTTGAGTAGACCAGTTCAAGCCCCTACTGCTAAATATGGGCAATCTGCCAACCTGCACTGGACAAGCGTGGCAGATTACGGTCCATTTCCCTCAACATGAATTGTTGGAGGCTTCCATTCGGCAGTGGATTGATAATGGCTGCAGTTTACTTTTTTTTTTTTTTTTTGGTGCAATTTTGGCTCCTTGCAGGCAATGTGTTTCAGTATGGGATGAAGTTGATGAAAAAGTGATCAGCAACTGCTTCAAACATGCTGCAATGTGTAAAGTTTTGCATTCTTCACATCCTCTATTAATTGTGAAGAACAGTCTGGTGATGGGGAAGAAATATTTGAACACGTGCATCCTCACCTAAACTTACAGGAAAACTTAAGCTTCAAAGATTACACAGAAATGGATGTGGACATTGAATGTTTCAGGATATGCACGAATGAAGAGGAACTACTGTGGTTGAATAAGAAGTTCCAGTGAAAGGTGCTCATCAAGGATTAGAACTTGTATGTTGATTCCCCCCCCCCCCAAGCGCAGCCTAAACTGCAAAAGTGAAATAACTAATATCGAGCACCTTCATAATTCTCTTTTAAAACATACTCTACCATTAAAACAGCATGTTTTGACAGATTATTTTAAAGTATGAAACAATTTTCTTGTTAGGTATGTAGTGAAATTTGCAATTTAATTGTAACCTAGCTGCACTCTATAGACAGTCAATGCAAAATCTAGAATCATAATTTTCTTGTTTAATATTGTAGTATATATTATACTATATTGTATTAGTAGCATTACATTAAATTTTCAAGCTTTTTACTTGTTTTGTTGTTGATTTTATGAACGATTGATATAAAGTTATAATGATATAATGACCGCTTTTCTTATTCCCCTCATTATATAGAGCTTTGCTTGTATATAATATTACTGCAGTAAATAATACTTCCTACAAGTGTTCAAAATTGTAATACATCAAGTCTCTTGCCATCTGCAACCCACTCAACCTTGACAAAATTAAAGTTGGTGCATGGTTCTGTCTTTCTTTGTGGCATCTTTTAAACTTTAATTTAGTTCTAAGTTTATAATTCCCCCTTGTAATGGCAGGACATCTCACTTCTACTCATATGAACAGGAAGAGCATCAGCAACTGCTTGCACCAGGCTATGAGCTGTTCTTCTATGTCAAACTTTATTCATATGTATTGCATTCTGTATCCCTAAAAAATTGTGCTTTATTACAGCCTATTTTATTTTTAGGTTGGTATACAGAGACAACTATGGTTGACAATTTGACAACTGAGTACTGAAACAATTCTGAACTGAGAATAGAATTTGTCTGGACAAAGTGGTGTGAAGTGTTCAACACCCTTAAGCAGGCTATCCATCTACAGACTTCAAGAGAAATTCAACCAGACAGAGTCTACTGTTAATGCATCAACGAGTAGCCAGTCAATCACATGTCATCACCCTTGAAAATAAAACGTTAATTGCACAAGCATTAATTCAAAAGAAATCAACCAGGAGGGCTTCTAAAGAGCTGGAAATTTCAGAGCATTTATACTGTCCAGTCAAAACATTGACTACTTACCAAATAGTGGATATATCCTCACCACTGTCCCATGGTGAGGCATGGACTCTGTAAGGCCTGTAGATCTGCAGTAGTCTGTGGTGCAAGATCCACAAGTCCACAGATATATTCTATGGAATTCATATCCTGCTGGAACACACCTGTGCAGTCTAGGGATATGAGGGCTTGAAATTCTCTCTCTCTGCAGTTTTTTGCCATACCCTTCATCTAACATCCATATGCCATAGCAGGAAATGTGATTCATTGGAAAAGTCAACTTTTTTACAGTTGTCAATGGTTCAGTCACACTGTTCAGATGCAAATTTTAGGCATCACTGGCGATGGGTGGTTGTAATCATTGGTTTCTTAACTGGGTGCCAACCCAGCAAGCCCATGCGGAAGGAGGGTTTGTTGGATTGTGATCTTGGTTGTCCCTGGTTAAATCCATGGTCAGCCATTTCAACCTACATTCACCATTGACCTGGCAACTGCAGTTCTGTCCACTCTTTATCCCCTCTTGCAATATCTTAACAACAGCACTCCGTGAACAGCCGACACGTGATTCACAGTCCCCGCAACACTGCCACCCTTCATCCAGTACCCAACAACCATCACTTTTTTAAAAGTTTGTCACATTATGTCCCTTGCTCACGTTGATCAAGTACTCAGTATAGATTGCATTCCATGAATTGCAGCAATCACATTTACTGGTTCTCACCATGAGACATGTGCCACCAAGTGGGGAGGAACAGCCAGTTGCTAAAACATGGGGGTGATCATGTTAGAAGATGACCATAATCAATGTCCTGCAATTATATTGAATGAGTTAAGTGTATGTACTCCTTGAGAGGATTACCTAGCCTCACAAAGCTTGCTTCAGATTTTCAGGTCATGTCAATAGGTATGATCACAGGTACACTACTAGTCATCTTACCCACCCACCACAATAGAAGAACAGATGTTACAAGGTTGGGATGGCATGTCATGTTTTGGAATATCACTGGACCTGAATTTTTTTCCAGCAGAATGGTGCTTTGTGTCTCATTATGCTGAGAGGTATGTGCATTACTAGACAAAGAGTTTCCTTAAAGGAGGGTAGGTCAGCAGAATGACTACCAGGCCCAGATACTTTTTGGGGGGGGAGTCATTAAACACAAGGTGTGTGGCCCGAGAAATCTTCATACCATAGAATACACATATTTGTAAACCCCTGGCACCATCATGCTGCGATAGGATTAACTGCGTAGTTATATAGCTTATACTCCATCAACAATCTCAATAAATATATTGCATCTACATTTACACATGAAAATACCAGAAGTATTGCCATTTTGGAAAGTAAGCTGGAAGAGAAGTTACTGAAGCTAAAAGTAAATAAGGCACATGGGTTGGGGAATCTATTCAGTTATATTACAAGCAGTAGCAAAAGAGGTAAGCAAATAATTAGCCATAATTATGTTAGCATCATAGGATTCAGTGGTGATCTCTACAAACTAGAAATGTGCAAATATCTCTTATATGCACAAAGGAGAATCTGAGGGTGAAATAAGTAATTATGGATCGATAAGCTTGACTTCTGTGCCAGAGGTCACAGAAGTAATGCAAGATTATCTTCTTGAGGGGAATTCAGTTATATGGCAATCACAGCATGGATCTGTTAAAGAGCAAATTTGTCTTACTAATCTGATTAATTACTGAAGTAGTCACAAAGGAGCTGGATACAAAAAATAATTTTGACATCATATATTTAGATTTTAGTGAGGGTTTTGTTACTGTGCCACATGAATGACTACTGTACAAATTGGAGCACAGGGAGCAAGCTGCTACCATGGATAAAGAGATGAATTTATCCTATTTTTCTCCAAAATAGGGAAGATAGTGTTTAATAATGACCACTGCTCATGGATTTAGGGCCAAGGAAATGGGATATTCACTGGGTGAAATGCATCCAGGTCCCGGCTACCATTACATTGTCATCATGCATGGTGGTCACACAGGCTTCTGTGTTGTGCCCCTTACTGTTTTCAATGATACCGATTTATGCATAAAGTGGCACGATGGATAACAATCATGGTATGCTAATCTAACTGCAGATGGGCTGAAAAATGGTTGTTTATGTTTACATGTGTAACTGTCCATTAGGTACAGAGGGTT
The DNA here is from genome assembly GCF_048544385.1 of Mastigoproctus giganteus. NCBI lineage: Eukaryota > Metazoa > Arthropoda > Arachnida > Uropygi > Thelyphonidae > Mastigoproctus > Mastigoproctus giganteus. Next base: position 151,443,892 of record NC_143581.1, on the reverse strand, counting down.
TGAGTCAACCCCCAAGGGTATCTAAATACCCTTGAGGATCACCCTTTCAGAGAAACTCACTACCTTCAAGTAATACTATAATAAATTTTTGGAAATAATACCATCTATCTGCTGTTACTATGCAGGAAAACACGGTCAAAAATAATCACTATTTTGGTTGGTTGTAGTAGTACCTTGGAAAGAAGCCAGTGGGAACACAATTGTGGCGTGGTCTGGCTGTTCAGCTAGCTTCAGTTTGCTGGAGGCAACCATATACCGTGGATTCCGGTTATTTAGGCCACCGGTTAATCGGGGCAAATCTTAAAAAACAGAAACCAATCGAGAAAATATTCAGGGTTTACTCGCTTAATTTGGACAGCATGCCGCAGCACTGGAGATTACCCTACGATTGTCTCTGATGGTACCACGTGGTTCGGTTGAAATTCTGGAGGTCACACCCATAAAACAATAAAAACAATTAGCAGTCACCTGTTTATTGGTCTTTTCTGTTAGTGAAGTCTATCATAAACGGAGAGCAAACTCGATCTTACTGAATTTGCGATAATACCGACAGTTGGAATTCTGTGGGTTATTATAGTGAAATGTGTTTACACTTCCATGAAATCTTCAATTATATAAAAAAATTAATTTTCAGATCTTCTCTTCATTCCTACGTTCTCACTTGCACATATTGTGTTACTTGCAATTTGTGTGTGCCGTGTTCTTTGTTATTGATTGCTTATCTTTTTACTGTTTTAAAGTTTAACCCCCACCCACAAATGTCAACTAGTTCATATGTACATATTACATTTGGAAAATTAAATGCACTAGGCATAATCCTTATGGGTTTTGATAATTAACTATATAATATCGGTGTAAATACACCATAGTTAACCCATAGATTTGAGCTACGATTGTAGTGTAGACGGCATCGTTTTAATTGTATCTCATAATGTGGTTGCCTTCACAACAAGATAGCTACTATTGAATTACTTCAAATAAATAACGCTTCTCTAGTAGAGAAGACTACTGTTATTTATTTTCAGTGGTACCACCACCCAAACGATCGTTTCGAAGCTGTTTGGCTTCGTCATCAGTGGGCGGGCAGGTACCCAGGTGATACAACAAGCCATCTCAGTTGCGAAGTTATATCCACATTATGAGAGATAACAGTAGTCTTCTCTACTAGAGAAGCGTTATTTATTTGAAGTAATTCAATAGTAGCTATCTTGTTGTGAAGGCAACCACATTATGAGATACAATTAAAACGATGCCTTCTACGCTACAATCGTAGCTCAAATCTATGGGTTAACTATGGTGTATTTACACCGATATTATATAGTACATATTACAGTACGTATTAATTATTCCAATTTTCACATATCATTTAATTTTTTAATTGGTAAGGTAATAAAGGGTAAATTTGTGCTTAATATATGTTTGCTTTTATAGCCTGTGGATAATATTCCTCCTATTTTCTCTAATTAGAATTGCTGCTTAATAGAATTAAAATTCAATTCACAAACGTGATCACAATGACCAGCGCTTACTGCACATCATTTAGTGAACGGTACTTTACTATGTTGAGTTCGTCGTAATGTGATTTGATTGTACAGTGAACCAATTGTAAAGGGGAGGGTACACTGTATTTTTAACTATTTACGTGAAACTTCAGATAACTGGGGCAGCCGCTTAATCGGGCCAAAATGCACTAGTCCCAGTTAACCAGAATAGACTGTATATGTTTTATTGTTTACTTCTTCTCATGACAGTTGTTGCTGTTATTTGGTTTTTAGGAGCATTAGCAACTAAGGCCATATTGCTCTGGGGATATGCAGTGGTCATTCCTTGACCTTATCGCATCCACCGTATTTGGTGGTCATGGGCTCGAACCCCGGTCTAATCAAGAAGCATGTGCTACACACTGCTGCTCCTGCCCACCTGGCTACGGAAGAGCCCTCATGACAGTGCCTAACCATTATTTATTTTGCTTGAAACTTCTCATTTCATGCTCCCATGGTGAGCAAGGGAGCTTATGAAGACAGCTTAGAATAGCTAGTCCTTTACAAGGCACTCCACTGAAAGAGAGCCAGATTAATTTTTTTAAAAAAATAACTATTAGAGCTATGAACTTGAATTTTACATTATTTTCAGTGAGAACAGTATTCTTGTCATTTCTGTAAAATTAAATAATCAAACTTCATATGCTAACTGTTTTGGTGTGAATATAGTTGTAACTAGTATTGCAGCGAATTAGTAGGGTTCAATTTTGATAAATAAGTAGCTCGATAGTTCTAATTACCTATTAGGCATATATTTTTGTTTTTAGCCAAGAAAGTTTACTTTTTAGTAAGGATATAACTAATTTAAAACTGCTATTATAATGGTGTGGCATAAAACTCTATAGTGCAAGATGTATCACTGCATTTAGGAACCGATTAGCTTAGTGTAGCATTGTTAATTAAATTGTAAACGGAAATCATGTCCCAGACTAGAGCAGCAAAGCAATGGGCATGAAGTACTGGGAGTACTGTGGAAATACAGTACTCCCACAATTTCGTGCAGAATCAGTGTTGTGATGGGCATTTATGAGTTTAAAGAGGTAGATGCCATCAAAGCAATTAAAATAGGGGATGCATCAAGCTCTCAGCTGCCCAACTTAATGACAGAGCACAAATCTCTGTATCAACACAACATAAACAGCAATCGGTTAATGTTGGTGGCTCTGTTGTCAGAAAAATGGGAAATATATTGTTCAAGAAGGATAGGTGGAATAGAACCAGGATACATCTGCCAGGGGCAAAAAAAGATGACCCATACTGTAGAGCAGATAAATTTCTTAGGTGGGATAACATCATAACCTTTTCAAGAGTACATATGTAGATATACATTTTTCATGTTCATTTCAAATAACATGTCCGTATATACATCAGCTGTCCTGAAATTTGCCCATTAAATGCTACTATCTCTGTTTCTTACTGATAGCAGACACAATTTTTAATAGATGGCAGCAGAAAAATAGTTTTGAAAATTGGAGGAAGGTATGTCTGTTGGCCATTTGTTTAATTTTGGCAACATAAAAGTTGAAACTTAAGAAATCAAATTAAGTGATACATAAATATATATATAGACAATATCATTTCAAAAAAAAAATAAGAGGGAGTTTATTTTTTTTAAGAACTTTCCTTTCTTTATTCTGATTTGGTTTTTAAAATAATTTGACTCTGATACTGGGAAATCAAACCAAAATAAGAAATTAATATTTAAAAGTACCATATTTATGTATAAAATTTTCATGAAGAAATCACTCCACCACAGAGTCCTCCCCTTTCGAAAACCCACATGCATTTAGACAACTCATTAATGAAAGGTAAATAAAACACACTATTTGTAAATCCATGGCTGCAGCAAGAGAGAGATTTTTGACAAATATGAAATTATTGCACTGTTCTTAATAAACAATGAAATGAGTCCCTCTCATTTCTATAAAATTCAATAACAGTAACAAAAATAAATTTAATCAAAGTAACCTGAAATTTGCAAGGCATATGAACAACAATTGACATATTTACCTTTCTTAACACGACTTGATATAAGACTTGCTTGGTGAAGATCTAATAGATGAGCCTGTCAAAAATATAAAAATAATATTCCTAAGCATTTATTTTTTTCAGTCATATAAAAATTTGTCAATTAAAAGCTGATGCTAGTGATCAGAATAAAGCAAAAACTATTTTTTTGGAAGTTGTTGTTATTTGGTTTTTAGGAGCATTAGCAACTAAAACTAAGGCCATATTGCTTAGTGTGCCGGGGATATGCGATGGTCATTCCCCGACCTTTCCGCATCCTCCATATTTGATGGCTCACGGGCTCGAACCCAGATCTAATCAAGAAGCGTGTGCTACGCGCTGCTGCTCCTGCCTATCGAGGTGCCTTTTCTTGGAAGATAGGAAGTTTGAACCTGTTGATATAAAATATAAAAGGATGTTAGTACAATTTTCAGTGCTTCTTATATGCAGACGGAGTTCTAAAATACTTTTCACACTTGAACTTGGATACGTGTCAGCTACAATTCAGCTGATGCCATTCGCTATGAAATTAATGACACAGAGCTAGTGTGAGGAAGTGAAGTATTATTTAAGAAATTGTAATCAATCAAGTCATAACAGAAATGCTAAAGCTGGACTAATCGCAGCTTTGTTCTCATTATGCATTAACATTCATGCATATTGGGTAAAAATATCAGAACCTCTTTCTTAGTACAAAAAATGGGCACTAATGACAGCTGAGCATATTGAGACACAGTTCCACTAGCATCTGGAAGGTTTTAAAACAGATGGTATGCTAGTTTTGATGTGGTTGGAAGACATGGGATTCTGTAACTAGGTGCTAGTTGAGACTTTCCATACATTTTTTTAAGGAATGTCCATTGACTTTGGAGGCCATGTAATATGCAGCAGCAGCCTGTGTCCCTCAATGCTTGGGAAAAGAGTGATGTCTGATGGTATGCACATGATCTTTTGCAGTACTGAGGGAGTCACTGTCATTTTGTAATGCAAATTCAACAGTACTTCAGCTATTCATGGTCTCAGCATCACTGTAGTCTCTCTCTCCTCCACTCATCTGTTATTGCTGTGATAAGAGGTTTTGTAGGTTGGTATTAATTATTAAAGTAGTTTCCTTTGCATAGTTTGTTGTCTCCGTTATGCCAACGAATGACAATTAGTTTCAGTTCTGCATCTGTTTTTTTGTGTAAAATCCTAGATGTAATGCTCTGCAAGTCTGTTGCTTCAGCAGTAGACTCACAGAGCTCTATCTGGATAAACTTTATTAGGCTGGTTTTCTAGATATCCTAAACTGCTGAGATGATTTTGGATGCTCTGGTAACTGCCATGGTCTGCAAAATTGAAGACAGCTCACAGTTGAGCTGGACTTTTTTTATATTTATTTATTACAATAACATTGCCATACTGTCACTCCTTTGTTTGACTGAAATAACTGAGCATGTGATGAAGGGGAAGATGCCCAAAGGGACATTCAGAAAAACTATGATAGATTCTGAGGATAGGGAGAAATGGTTGTTGAATTTGTCTGGACCTGCCCTTGACAGAGCACTGATGATATTAGAATAACAAACCCTGAATACTGTCATTGACCACCTTTCCAACATTTGTATCATCAGCAAACTTAAAACATTGAACTTGATATGCCTTCCTCAATATCATTAATACATACTGAATACAGCAAGGGCCTAGCACCGAACCCCGAGGGACTCCAATAATAATATTATTCCATTAAGAACTGCTTTGTCTCTGCCACTCAACTATCTCTTTTCTATGGCAGTGACTTGCCACTAATGCCACACAGCTCCAATTTATGCATACGTCATTCACGTGGAACAGAATCAAAAGCTTTACAGAAATCTAAGTATATAATGTCAAAATCATATTTTGCATCCAGTTCCTTCCTTACTGTGTCATAATAGCTAACCAGATTGGTCAGACACCTCCCCTTAATGAATCCATGCTGCAATTGCCACAGAAGTTAAGCTTACAGGTTTGTAATTATTCATTTTTCCCATTTGAACCTCCTTTGTGAATAGGAAGATATTTGTAGTCTGTATAGACCTCTCCTGAATCCAAGGATGCACTCATAATTATAGCTAAAAGTTTATTTACTTATAACTCCAACAATTCTCTTCTAATTTGTTCTCAGTTATCATGAAATAATTCAGCTCCTAGTTAGAATTAGGTACTCCGTTCCTATAAATTACTTCATATGTGAATATATATGCAAAATATTTATTCAGTTTATCAGTAACCTGAACAGGTTCATCAATTCATATCTAGTGGACCAGTGTGACTCAAAAAATCTGTGTCCTTAGTTGAAGACCATAATTGGCCTTAGCCTGCCTAACTCCCTTAGTGACTTGACTGCTGACCATCAGGTCTAGAATATTCTTACCCCTTCCCTAACATGCTGATACAAATAACAGTCATATAATTGATTTAAAAATTTTGTTCCCTATGGTGAGTTTCACTCTTGCTTGCTCTAATCAATTAGGGGAACAAATTGAAATCATCTGCTCTTGCTACCCTATTTCATTTGCATGTAAAGGCTTTCATCATAATCCTAAGAGTATTTTAGTCTGTAGATTACTCCCGCTATCATTATATCTTTGCCTCCAGCTATCTCAGAAAAATGGACACTTAGGCAATTCGGATAACAATAATTCTTTATCCCCCTTAAAATCTGACACTCTGTTGGTGACATCATTCATTCTTGCACTTGTATTACAAAGAGTGTTACCCATTTCCCAAGAGAACTATCCCTTTGAATCAGAGCAGTTTGTATTTGATTATTCTGTTCTGGGGTGAATCATTGGCAGGTTACTAGAATCTTGAGTCCCTAACAAGCTCCCAGTTTATATTTGTCTGTTGGGGAAACATTCATTTCTTCAGTGCCTTAAATTCTTCTAATAATGTACCAATTTTTAACTTGAGATGGGTACCCTCTTTATACTACTAACAAAGAAAAGAAATTATCAGTTTAGCTACAATTAGAACTAGACAAACCTTTGAATATATGCCATAGGCTATACGAGCAATTAAGTCATTACTCACGTGGGAATCGCCAAGGCTATTTGTGTCTGAGCCGCAATATCTTCAGAGGAAGTATTCAGTGTAGATCACGTAACAACCATTGTTATATTTACAAAAAAATATCACAGAAAGTACCTTTTATCAAAATTAATTTACAAAATAGTAAAGAAATTAAACAAAAGCAAGAATTAGTCTATTGAATCCAAAACACTAATTCTTTAGCCTCTAATCCACATGTCCACGAAGCAAAGAGAGAAATGTCGAGAAAATAACAACAGGAATACTGATTCACTTAAAGGTTACTTCAGGACAACTGATGAACAGAACACGGGCTGCTCACTTTGAGAACAGTTGTCTCTCCCAGGAGTAGATCAATTCATTCCAGAATCCGCATGGATGTACAGTGGTGTCAAGAAATGCACATGATTCAAATTTAGCTGTCATCTTATGTATTACTGTAATGTCAAAGAGAAGCATTTTGGACTTACTCATGTGTGAACTTTTTAAATCCCTATTCTAAGTAGAATATGCCCCCCAGCATTTGACAAGAGCTTTTAAAAACACCTTGTATATGCTTTACCTCTATATAGTTAGCTAGAAGCTCTGGACTCATTTCTTGTTCCAGTATGGCCTTATTATGTGGATCATTATGACAACAAGCAATCAGAGTAGGAAATAAAATGTTGGTCAGGTGTGGGTCACTGAAGTACTGGAATGGTAAGGAACATAACTGCTGCAATACAGTTGGCCGCTGTCCTGCTTGAATGAATGCCTGTAATAATAAAATAGTAAAACCATTTAAAAGGATAATTTATGATAAAAAACTAAATATGAAGTTTTAATCTAAATCACACAATTTTTAGTACTATTAGTACCTAATAATGGAGTGTAGATTTTTGGCAACTAACTTTCCTAAAGAAAGTCATTCTGTTAAAATGTACAAATAAGAATGTGGAACTTAAAGTCACAGTCACTGGAATTAACACTGCCTAAAACGCAAATAACAAATATTTATATTCATTCAATTAAATTACTGAAAAGAAAATTCTATTTTTTAAGTCTACGGATATTAAATATTCCTGAGCTGTTTTTAGATGGTCCATATATTCTCTAACTTTTTATTTTTAATGGTACAGTATATTAAACCTTTCCTCTTCACTTATTTTATTAATTAAATAAGTAGCATAAATGAATATACTTTTCAAGAATTATTTGTAACATGAGGTTTCACAGTGCTCCCAAGTATCTTTAAGTGATAGTGCACTTTGCCGAGCCTTCTCCCAGTTTCTCCGACATAGCAAGAAGTGGACTAGTCTACTGCATTTCTTGCCGTGACTGCCCTGGTTGCTATGTTGGAGAAACTGGGCGAAGGCTCGGCAAATGTATCTCAGAACATGAAAGAGCCACGCCGCGATGTCATGGTTATCGATCAGTCCTGCCATTACCAATGCCGTGGCTGGTTGGAGTCGTTGCACATCACGTGCTCTAATACTTCGGTCAACAGAAGCAGTGGATGTCGTGTCCACCCTATTATTGAGACAACCATTCTCATGACTGACAAACGTTGGCAACATTTGCATACATCACAACCACAGGCTTCAACATCAAACAGTTAGTCGTTACATCATGCAGTTTACTGTACATGACTGGCACTACATGCTCTTATGTTCTACATTCCTAAACTTTCAGTTCAGCTGATGAAGATTACCTTAATAACCGAAAGCATTTTTGTACTGTATGAATTTAACAGTAAACCTGTAATTTATTTTATTTTACTTTCTGTTTCGCTCTGTGCAACGTAATAACATATACAGAATGAATCCAGAGTGCACAGACTTCTTTACCTAGTTACTCTTGCTTCACAAAAATAATTAGAAATAACCTTTACCTGATTATCAGGACTTAAAATGGTAAAATAACCCACAAGAAGGATCACTTCATGCAACAGATCATCGCTGGTCCAATGATTACAATACCACAAAAGATAGCTGGCAATGTGCCGCAGCTGAAGAGATAAACCTTCATCTCCCAAGACATTCTGAAAGAAAAATATTCTTTGAATATAGGCATAATATAGGATAGCTTAAATATATACTTTTTTGAATTTTTATATCTGTGCACACATACACAAATCAGACGGTTATTAGACTTTTCCTTCTGTGCAACTTAATACCTCAAAAATTATAAGTTGCATATGCAGAATTTTTTTAAATAATAAAAAAATTACTCTACAATTTGACCATGAGGTAGGGGGGGCTAAGAAGTTTTTCACTTCAATAAACAAATTAGCTTCTGCATTCATTATAAAAAGGAATGATGCGGCAATCACAGAATATACAATAGTTTTTATTGTTTTTGCATAGTAAAGATGTGGAAAGACAAAATAATTATTTAAGACAAACTCTACTTTATGTGAAACAGTTAAGTAGGAATCATGTCATGCTCTGAAGTGTTTTATCACACTTCAGAGAGGAGAAACTGTGTAAGTGAAGTTGAGCCATATGTAATTAGCAATACTGAAGTGCACCATATCTGAAATAAAATACAAAAATTGAAGTATAGAATTGTATATAATAGGTAAATACATTTTTTTCACCTAAATTTAAATACTTCTAAAAGTATTTATACATATAATAAGCATAAATATATATGCACACATGCACATTTACCATTTCACGTGCTTTACTATTGTAAAGCATATGAAATGTTAAAAGGGTCTTTTTTTTACAGGAAAATGGATCAGAATAATAGATTTCAGTCGTCTGTATTTTTTGACTTTCATAAGAATTTTATATTTTTTTATTTTTTAAAAATAAGTGATGAGAAACACTAGTTTTCAAAAATTTATTTTTTATTAAAAAATATCCATATAATAAATATTGCATTCTTTTAAGGAAAGCTAATCCATGTAAACTTTAAAAACACACCAAATTTTGTTCTATAAATGGGGGGGGGGGAAGGCACCTGTCAGGTGTGTACCACCACTTCTTTTAAAAGTAAGAAAGGACTTATAACTCTGTGTACATGCACACACTAAGGAGGTTAATTCCTGAGGTCATGAATGAAAAGTTAATATCAACATGAGTCTTGCTTCTCAGCAGTGGGTATTTTAAACATAGTTTAACTTGAAGGAATTTGGTACTGGAAAGACTTTTCACAGAGGGGAGAAACTGCATAAGTGAAGTTGAGCCATATGTAATTAGTGATGCTGAAATTATAGAAGACTGTAAAACCTTGTGAACCTAAAGGAGTATGGCTTCTTGGATTGATCTCATATACAGTACTTAGTAATTTTGAGGAGGGCAATGAAAATGTGCATTGAACCATTCAGGTTAATCCACAGTAATCCCCCATAGTGGGGGATTACTATGGATTGAAGAAAACGGCTAATATTTCACCTGTGCATAAAGGCAGTTCTAAGAGTGAAGCTGTTAATGACAGAGAAGTTGGTCTGATTTTGGTGGTAGGGAAAATCATGGAGGTGATGATTAAGAATGCAATATAGGGACCATCAAGGTAGAAAACACATGGTTTTTTAAAGAAGAAATCACATTTAACTAATTTGGTTGACTGTTTTGACAGGGTCACACAAGTTGGATGTAGGAAATCATTTTGATATTTTATTTGGATTTTAGCAAAGATTTTCACTCTATCCTGCACAAGACATTACTGTATAAACTGAAATATGTTGGTATCGGTGGATCTTTGAGTGGATTGTAGGATGGCTGTAGAAGAGGAATCAGAGAATTATGATTAATGGTCATTCTTCAGGTAGTGGTGGGGTCCCCTAAAAAATTGGTTCTGGAACTGCTGTTATTTATGATTTTACTTAAGTAACATTGATGAGGAGACATAAAGAGTTCTGATATAAGAAAGCAAAATTTGCAGATCATATCAAAAGTAGGAAAGTGATTAATGAACACTGCCAAGCAGCACACCTTCAGAATGACCTGTAAAGGCTCTAGAAATGGGCAGAAAAGTGGCAATCTGTTTTAATGGTTTTTTTTTTCTTTTGAAACCCCCAAGCACAAGAGGTATTTGAACCTATAGTATTCAGTACAATACATGGGTTGAGAAGATGAGAGAAAATATTTGTTGATATTAGGCATGAATTTCTGTAGATTCTAATTTTCGGAAATACGTATGAAGGGAGAGTGTCCCAGAAAATGGAAGCTAAAGGAATAAATGAGGAAGAAGAGAAGTTGGTTTTGTGAGTTTGAAATAGGACAGTAAAAGGATGCTGACTGGTTGCGGCATGTGTTCGGACTGCTTTAGAAGAAAGAGCATGAATTATAGATGCCAATTCAGAAGAACAGTGCTGATAGAGTATCTATAGAAAAGGCATGTAGCAGAAACAGAAGATCTGTGAGAAAGAGACTCTGTTAGAGATGAGTCATTAATTAACCTAACTGCCCTCTTTTGAATGGAATCTAGAAGCCTGAGAGAGGTTTTGGAGGAGCCGCTCCAGATGTGGGAACAATATTCCATGGTAGGCCAGATTTGTGATTTGTGCACAGTGAACAGCTGTTTGGAAAAAAAGTAATGCTGAGAGAAAACCCAATCAATTTTTTAGATGCAGAGGAAGCAATATTTGTAATGTGCTTATGCCAAGAGAGATCAGAAGTTAGGGTAATCCCCATTGGAGAATTACTTAGAGATCAGCATTTAGGGAATTGGTAGTGGAATGCAATATGCTGTCATCAGCAAAACTAGATAAGATTTCTAGTCAATGGAAGAAGGTCAAGAGGAAAAGAGTGGGAGAAAGAACTGAACCTTCGGGAACACTAGCATTAGTGGAGAAGTTTGACGACAGCGAGCAGTCAGAGGAAAAACTGGATACCCAATTATAAAAAACAATTTGGCAAACCATAAGATGGAAGCTTATTTTGAAGACCTTTATGCCAAAAATGATCAAAAGCATTTCAAATGTCAAGAGTCAACTGCTTGAGTTTCACCAAACTTTTCCATAAGTGGAAAAGGTAACATAAGGTAACATAAGCCAGTATATCACCAGTGGATTCACTGATGGAATCCATACCGGCAATCATTGATCAGATGGAAAGTTTCAAGGTAGTTTAGGAGATAACAGTTAATTATTAAATTGTTTAGCAATAGCCTATGGCAAGAGTACTCATTCAAAACCTGTATTAAAAAAGTGAACTCATAAGAGGTGAAAAGACTTTTCACTTATGAGTTAATTTTTTTAATAGATTTTGAGGTAAGCACTGCAAGCTCTAGCTGATTAACATAATTGATAACAGTTAATAGTTTTCTCCATTACTTTAGAAAGATTATAAGTACAGTACAGCCCCAATTAACTGAGGTTCCTGTTGAGCTGTGCTGATCTTTTATGCTTCTTGGTTTCATTACTTTTTATTCTCTAATTTTAAAGATTAAATAAAAAAGATTTTAAAATGTTATTCTCTAATTTTCTAATTTCTCATGTTTCATCTATGCTATTAGGGTTAGTGTAAGCACTATGAGTGGAAAATGGGAGCATATTGTTGTGTCTTTAGATATGAAGTTGAATGCAATCAAATGCTTTGATCAAGGAGGAAAAAAAAAAGTGGCTAGTGACAGGTGTTGGTGAAGTGTGACTGTATGAGACTGGAGGAGAAAGAGAGTAGAAATTGAAAAATGGTGTTTGCAAAGAGCATCTGTATATGAACAAACTTCTGAAGCTCTTTTTTTTGTGATACTTCAGATGACAAAGGAAGCTAGATTTCTGGACCAAATTTACCACAAGTATTGGTTGGTTGGATCATTGGGAAAAAAGATTTGGAGTTAGAAATCTGAACTTCACTGGGGAAGAATTATCAGCTAGTACAGAGGAAATAGCAACATTAGCAAAAATTATTCAAGAAGAAAATTTAAATTTATAATTATGACAAAATGGGCCTGAATTATAAAATAAAAATGCTCCCATCCAATACACTTGCAGCTAAAAAAAGAAAAATCAGTTCCTGGTTATAAACGATCATGGAGAGAATGATGGTACTGGCATATTCATAAACTTAAACTAACTCTCATTGGAAAGTCAAAGAACCCCTGAGTTTTATAAAATGTAAAATGTTTGCCCATTAGCTACACAAATCAAAAAAATGCATGGATGGATTCAAGTTTGTTTAAAACATAGTTTCATAAAGAATTTGTTCCTAGCACAAAAAATATTTGAACAAAAAGAAACTTCCCCATAAAGCACTTTTAATTTTAGACAATGCTCCATCCCATCCAGATGAAAGTGAACTAGTTTTTGGTGACTTTGAAACACAACTATAGGCAACATCTCTTAAAACAGAGACCAGTGTTGTTGACAATTTAAAAAAAATAAACATCAAGGATGTTTTTTTACAGGTTGGCAGAAGCATGGAATGATGTTAAAACAACTACCCTTATAAAAATAAAGAAAAATATTTTATGCTCCCAAAATGATGCCAACGAGAACAAGATGGAAAATGTGAGAAAACCATTTTAGAACTAGCCAATAACCTTCCTGTTTCAGACATTCTTACTACAGAGGATATTAAAGTGAATAAACCTGATGAACAGCTGGAAATGACTGAAGAAACTACAAAAAAAAAAAAAGACACACACGGAAGGTAAATGCTATTGAGTCAGCTTTACGTTATATTGTACAGCAGGAGGATAACATGCCTGCTGTTGTTTTGTTACTTAAGCACCTACAAAATATAACAGCTTCTTTCAAACAGAAACCCATTAAGGAATTTTTATATGATATTAAGGTGTAGTGCTAACGACTGTAAGTGTACATTTTTCTTGTCTATGACTTGTAATTTTTATACATGTATTATTTTTTTTTTAAATTTTGTAATAAAACAGTTGTAAATAAAAAAAATTAAGTGTTTTATTTTATAATTTAAAAGTCATTATGTTCAATAAGTAGGTCTAACCTGAAAATAGAGTATACATCATCATGTTAATGTATTAAAATCGAGTTTATTTAATAATAATTTATAAAATTTTCCGTGTTATCCGAGTTTTTGATTATCTGAGGTTCCCTCAGTCCACATTAGCTTGGATAATCAGGACTCTACTGTAATTTTAGAATAAAAATATTAGTGGAGGATAAATAACAAAACATCAATAAAAATAAAACAAAACATGACACACTCTCTATCAGAGCTAGATTCTCATGAAGGAAAGTGTCTAATAACAAATTAAACATCTTGGCCAAAGGCTTCGCTCGAGCTTTCAGTAACCTAATCTTTTTTAAAATTAAGGGCACTATCAGGTTCATAAGCAGCCACTATAACACAGCTATCATAAAAAGGAATAATTATTTGGTTACTGCTACATGCACTGATGCATATCTCAAATAGTATCTAACACCAAAGTTTTTGGGATAGTTACTATACCTCCTTTTAGCAAAAGAATAACTTTGCAAGGTTGTATCTCGAGAACCGATTAGTCCAGTATGAAACAAAGGAGAAAGTACTGATTGTACATAATGTTCAGTCGTGACGTCCAACCTGTGGTCCATTCGGCCATGGAAATGGCTACTTTGTTCGGATCAATGCATGTTTGTGAGCAAATTTTTTCATGCAAGAAATGAAATAAATATTTAAAAAGAAACAGAATAATAGATGATCATCTTCATTACGTATTGAGAATTGCAAATTTTCAACCAAAATTTGAACAATTATCTAAAAATATCCAGCCTCAATCATTTCATTAAATGTCATTGTGTACTGTACTTAAAAAATTTTCAATTTTAGGTGTATCATTATATTTATTTATTCCACCTTAATACTGAAAAGCTGCAATCCTTTTCAGGTTGCAAATTTTCTAAAGTGGGCATTTAAAAGCAAAAGGTATTTTTTTTTTAAAAACAAGTCAGTCATATTTTTATAATTTTCATAAAATCTAAAAAATAAATCACTGACATAGATTTGTTGCACATAAAAGTGTTGGGAATTTTCATTTTTTTTTTTATATATAGTCTGAAAATAAAAAAAAGGTAACATGAAAATAGAAATTTTCCTTTTACGTGTAACAAGATATAGAAAATGTAATTTTTCTCGAATCACTCAGTGTGGCCCGCGAAACAAATCTAACTTTGAATATGGCCCCTGTACAGAAAGCAAGCTTTATGTAGCATCAGAGGCGCCTCCGTAGCCAGGTGGGAAGGAGCAGCAGTGCGTAGCATACGCTTCTTGATTAGACCGGGGTTCGAGCCCGTCACCACCAAATACGGAGGATGCAGAAAGGTCATGGAATGACCACCGCATATTCCCGGAGCAATATGGTCTTAGTTGCTAATGCTCCTAAAAAAACCAAATAACAATAACAATGTAGCATCAGCCAAAAAATAAAATAAAAACATTTCACACATCCATTCCTTCCTTGAATTTATTTAAGCTATCAATTTCCACAACAACAGATGGAAGTTTGTTCCAGCAATCAACTACCTGCTGGCTAAAGGCAAATTTCCAAGCATCCATTCTATAACTCTTACCTCAATTTGAATTTATGACCCCTCAGGTTTGCAATCTGAGCAAGAGGAATAATCTCATCAGAATTGAGCCTGTTAACCCATTCAAGGCCTTATTCACCTCACAGGTGCCTAGTCTCCAGATGCTGCAATTTGCAGAACTTAAGCCTTTCTTGGTAAGAGAGGACCCCTTCACTCCCCTCACCAATCATGTTGTCCTTCTCTGTACTCGCTCAAGCAACTCTACATCCTTCCTGAAATGAGGCCTCCAGACCTGTACACAGTACTCAAGGTATGGTGGCCTGACCATTACCTTACACAAAGGGATACTTAGCTCTTTTTCTCTACTAGCAAAATTCCTGTATATCATTGACAATAATACCCCATGACCTGCTCTGGCAGCCTGTCTGTACAACTACTCCCAGGTCTTTTTCTTTTTCTCAAAAGGGTGGACACAACTGACTTAGAGCTTACTGCAGTTGGATGAAGCAGTCTTCACTGTTCCAGATGGGACTAGTTGATGGCTACAATATGTCCTTGAAAGGTTAATCTTTTACTGAAGGAGGTATAGTGGTTGTCATCACTTTTCAATTATGCAATTTTACAGAAACAAATTGTAATAAAAAACATGTTTTGCTGTTAAGCTCAATCTCTACTATAAACTGACAATTTTTTAAGTGAACTCTGTATTTTTAATAAAAGGATAATTTTTTTATCCTTTTTTTAAAAATTATTTTACAAATAATTAAAAAAAAAATGTTCTAAAGAGTGTGTGTGATTTCACTACCTGAATCACATGCAAATCCATAATTGCCAAATGATTTAACATACGGAGAGCTGCCAGTGTGACTGAAAGAGTTTGGTCAGGCAATTGAGGCGGCTGAATATCTCCTCTGGAGGGAGCACCACTGTGTAGCAGCATACCATAGAGCAAAGATACAGTACTCACAAGTTCTGTCACCTTGAAAGTGGCTACTAATTGTGTTGTATCATCTATTTTCTTACGTTCAAACACAGAATCATAGCTATAAGAAGAATTCATAGCAATTAGATTTAAGAAACTTATTTATTTTGAATACTAATAATAATAGAAATGCAATATTAAAAGAAAATAATAATAAATTTTCTGTTTATACTCCAGAGTAACTGCACAGGTCAGAGGAATTTAACCTTACCTATTGGAAAACAGTTTTGCCAATGCAGTCAGGAAAGCCATAGAATTCAACAGGAAATCTGCCACCTCGGGTACTGGATCTATGGGACCTCGAACGTTATTCAGATACTGAGATAATCTATCAACTATCCCAATGCTTACTGTATAGCTAGAGATAAAAAAAAAAAAAAAAAAAAAATCATTGAAAAGCAGAAAACTCTGGACAGCCTTGCAAGGCCATAAAATGCAAAGATTTAAATGAAAACTGCAAAGCCAACACAAAAATCACATTACAAGGATACTAATGATAATCTTGTGTAAGATTATTGAGCAAAGGTCTGTTTAAAACACTGAGTATCCTCAGGCACCATCTGCTGGCATTTTTTTAAAATAGATAATTTTCAAGAAGGTAGAATCTTGAAAACTGTCTGTAACCTGTAGTACAATTTCTGAAGAAATGAAACCTGCTGAAATTTATCACAGAATGTTGCCAGAGGCAAAGCATGCCAAAGTTAATGGCAAATCTGCAAGTACGTGAATAAGTTTAAGAATAGGATTGTCCATGCGATGTGCTTACCAGGGTACACACCTCACATGGCACCAGGAATCACAGTGGAAGTGAAAGAATTTATATGAGGAAACTGCCACATTACTATAGAAGAACTTGCCACAGAAAAAAAGTGCAGGATTAATGTTGGGTCAATGAATACTATCATTAGTGAGGAGTTGCACTTTTGTAAATTGTATGTGCTCAATAGATTTTTCCCATTTCAGAATTGAAGATACAACAAATCAATGCATGTTCTGTGCATCTTGTATAATACGATGCAAAGGAAACACTTTAGAATACACACAGTGACTGTAGATGAATTCTGGGTGTACTATTATACATGAGAAAGGGAACATGCAAGTTCCCAATGGCATCTTATAGGCCAACTGAAGGAAGTCCATAATCAAACAGCATCTGGGAAAGTATTGCTGTATAAAATAGAGATAAAATAATATTACTGTATAGGAGAGGAGAAACAGTAATGAGTGACAAATACTGTGATGTGCTTCTGAACAAATTAAAGCCAGCACTTGGAAAGAAACACTGTAGTTTGCTGTCCTCAGGTCTGTGTGGCTGCAGATGATGGAAACCATCTTAACACTGTCTGTTCTACAGTGAATCAGATACAGGAGATAAAGTTTGGGGTATTACCCTATTCTCCAATATGATTATCACCTATTTTTTTTTTTTTTTTCCCCTCTCTGGTGACTAAAACCTATGGGGATGTCACTTCTTGTTAGATGAAGAGGTCTGGATGACTGTGCATGAATAGTTTCAACACCAACCACAAAATTTATCTCAAGGAATCCAGGCATCAGTGCAGCATTGAAGGAAGTGTATTCAATGTAACAGGGGGAGGACTAAATTGGAGACTGACAACCATTGTTTCCTTGTGAAATGCAACTTTTATTTAACTTTTGCAGTTTTCATCTGAATGACCTTTTGTACCTAATGAGAACTTAAATTATAAAAATGATATTTAATACTTAAATGAAGCATTGTGCATTAATTATCATTATTATTCATCACCAACAAGCATTAAAGAGGTTAGAACTCCATTTTACAATGTTTAATTATAACAAACTTCAATCAGCAATAGTCATGCACTATTAGCAGGAGGTACATTACCTCCTACCAAATAATTTCAAATTATTGATAGTGCACGAGATTTGAAGATCTGTTCCTGGTTGGAATCTACCCACATACACAGCACTAGACAAATTCTGAAAAGAAATGATGGTATGCAAATACATCCCATATTTCCATATCCACTCCACTTTAGGGTAATTTCTGAGTGACGTGAGGTTAAGTTAACTTTGAGACAGTTGAAAATTACTTCTTTCCTTTTCCTTCCTCTCTTCACATTTATCTGATGTTATCCATGTACTTTTATTTTTTTCATGCATGGGGGCACTAAATATATAAACTGTTTCCTTGCAGTTTCTATGCAAATGTTATGCCCCCATGCAAATGTTAGTTGATAAAGACAACATACAGATGCCAAAAGCTCCTGCATTTTCAGATTTTATGATTTTACTTCTTGTTCTTTTAACTCGGTATATTTTAAACATTTTAAAGTAATATTTCAATCAAAGTTATTAAATTTTGTTTGTATAATTTTAAAAATAAATATAATCTGAAATTTGGTTCGAGTAATAAAGAATTATTCATGTATCCAGCTCCTAACCTCCAAGGGTTAGGAGTCTTGAAAAAAAGAGAGGAAAAAAAAAAAATTTCCAGAAGTTTATGTTGAACAGTGGCTAACTTTTAATTCTATTGATGTTTTTCTAATTATAAGATGGAGATTACACCTCAGACAAGCTTATGTTCTCAGCTAAACAAAAAAAAAAAAGTTGCAAATGATTGTTTTAAAGCTTTAGATTTATGCTTGTATACAAGTACTTTAGAAATGGGGATATATTAACCATAATAAGGTTTCCAATAAGGTACCAAATGCACTTTTACTCCTTTCCATTTCTTTTTATTATGTGACATAACAAATCACTTTGAATAATTTCTAAATTATTCTGAGTTAAGAAATATCACAGTAAAATGTTTTTATTCTTTTGAAATGTTTTCAATGGAAGCTTGATTACTATCTACCTATTGAGATCTGAAGATATAAAGAAACAGATAGATAGAAAAAAATCTATTTGTTATGCATAAAAATGCATACATACATTCATATGCATAATTTTAATAAATATTTTGTGTTTTTCAGTGTTTTTATTGTTTCAAATTTAACCCACTTTATACTAATTCTCCATCAGATTTGGTTAAGAGGAATTCTACTGTGTGTTGTGTATGCTTCTTTAAATTTAGTTATCCATGCACTAATTTTTTTTACCTAATAACATCATGTATCCTCTGATGAAATTCCTCTCTTTGGCCAGTAGAGCCTGTTTGCTCAATTACCATATGTTTAATTCCTGTGAACCCTGGCTCTCTTGTTAACAAGCATGATAAGATAGTTCCCAAAAGTTGCATCAAACTTCCTGCTACATCATCCACTGGCAAAGCAATGGAAGTATTACCAGGGGCACTTGTTATCAGTTGAGTATAGTTATCAGGGATGAACATCTAAAAAAAGAAATATAAACAAATACCTATGAAATGATAAATGTAAATTGAAATGTGTTTAATTTTTTGACATTGTCATTCTGAATGATGTGATATATACCAAGTACAAAGAATATGAAAATTCTTGATTTCACTGAAATTTTAATTAAGTTTATTTAGATAGTTTTTTCATGTGGCTAAGCTTAAATTATACACATAATAGGAACTCATATAATGAAAATTTTATTGATAAGGATGGAATCATTACATTATCAAGTCAGAGTATTCGAGAAGGACAGGTGCTTCAGGATGTACATTTCATCACTGATTGGTCTTTCAAGTCGGTGTACTCAACAAGGCCACTGGAAATGTCAATGTCTAACTAAGCATATTTCAATGATTATGAAGATGATGCACTTGCAACAGGTTTGTGTTCATCTTCTGAATGCAATTTACTTATGGGAATACTTCCACAGTGTGTAATTCAGCTTTCTGGATTATATTTCATTTATTAAAAAGACTTTTTCACAGATTTCTCACTAGCTACTTTTTGTAGCAGGGACTTCAAATTCACACAACACTAACTGTAGGGCTTCGATGCCTTATAATGGAGAGGGTATTAGTGCCATAAGTCTGTAATTATCTGTACAGTATTGTAATAGTGGAAGGGATGCCAGGAAAGCTGGCTGGGACTCAGTGGCGGATTAAAGATAGTTGGAGCCCCTAGGCAAATTATATTTGGGAGGCCCCCAAAAATTAATAATAAAAAAAAATAAATAAATAAAAGTTAGGTGGCAAATAAATGGAATTTTGTACTTTTGAATTTTTTGCTTAAATTTTCGCTTAAATTAATCAAGATTTTTATGATGTTTACTGAAAACATTAATCTATTTTAGAACACTATAGGAAATGTCTTGGCTTGGGGGCCCCCAAAGCCTGGAGCCCCTAGGCACGTGCCTCATTGCCTTAATGGGTAATCCGCCACTGCTGGGACTGTCTAGTACAATAAATAAATAAATTGCATTGAATTTGAAGTATTTTTGAAGAAAACATAAAATGCAAAATTTTATTTTTTACAAATTTTTTACTCTTCAAAAGTGGCTGATACAGATGAGATAATATACTATCAGCAAACACTTTGTATTTAGGTGCTTTCCAAATTTTACTTCAAATTTAATGGACTGTAGGTTTAAAATATGTAATTCAACATAGCCCTCTACAACTTTTCATTCAGAAGGCACAAGCAATAAATAAGCCACAGAGACAGAAGGAATCGAAAAATTTGTGTTAATTAAAGTCCAGTGTTAGCTGTAAGGTCTTATTTTGCCTTCAAACTTCAGCAAAGGAAACTAGATTTTTTAAAAAGTTTTGATGTATACTTTTAAAGGAGAGAACCAAAGAATTAATTCCGTTAATTGCAAATAGCATTTTTTATAAATAGTCAAAAAATTTAAACTTATTTTGGATTCTTATGTGTCCCAAAATAGAAGTTACTTACTGCATTGCATTATGACCAATCATTTATTTTTAGCCATTTCTTGTTTTCCATAACTCAAATGTGCTTAGACTTCAGGTATTTGTAAAACATGCTAGACTAAACAACTATTTGTTAATTTTGTTAATTCCATGTCACGATTTTGTAATGGAGCAACAAAAAAATATCAAAATTTGCTTTAGACTAGTAATATCTGTAACAGAAATGTACAAAATGTTAAAAACTGTTTATGGTGATGAAATATTCAGTCATACTAGTGTGTCTGAATGGTATAAGTGGTTCAAAGACCAGCAATGGCCCAAGAAGTGGGCATCTGTCAACTTCTTGAAAAAGTTTGGGAAATTGTGGCACGAGACTGACTCTCAGGAAGGGCTGTGCCAAATTTGTGCTCGAGAGCCTCACAGATGAGCAGAAGCAATGAAAAGTGTCATCATGCAAAGGCTTCATCCAGACATGTCGTGACAATCCTAATTTTCTAGACTGGAGATGAGTGTTGGCTATTTTAGTATGGCTCAGAGACGAAGCGTCGGAGCACAGTGGACTTCAAAATCATCGCCAAGGCATTGACGATGATTTGTTTACATAAGTCCAGGATCAAGACTATGCTAATCATGGTTTTTGACACAAAGGGTGTGATTTGTACCTGAAGGGGAGAGATTCAATGCTGCATACAGGTGCTTAAAAGACTATTGAAGCACATTTCCCAGGCGAGGCCACAATTTTGAGAGAAAGGACAGCTGGTTCTAATTATATGACAACACTCACACCTGGTCACCTGCTTCCTTTTGCATGTACACAATTTTCATAATCTTCACAACCTTCTGGTCTGTAGATTACTCCCACTCTCATTATACCTTTGCTTACAACTAACTCCAACACACAGATTCTATACTTGCATACACAACTTCTGAATCTGTGAAGGCTTTTTTTTGTGCTCAGGCTGCTTTTGATAAGAAACATGACCCCACTACCCCTTCTACCTTCCCTATCCTTCCTAAATACATTGTACATACCATTGTGAAACTCACCATCCCCTAAACATGGTATCTGGGTGATACCATGCTTCTGTTATCCGTATTACGTTAGCATTAGTTGTCCCAAGGAGGAGTTTGATTCATTCATATTACTGATGACAGTCATTACTGCATACAGAGTTTAAACTAAGTGTTCTTGTACAGTTTCCTACCCTGGAACATCCCTTGAAGTTATTTAAGCTTATTTCACTGGCCTACACACATCTCAGGAGTCCTGATTTATTTTACTACTCCATATCAATGATAATCACAAAAACCCTTGCACCACCTTTGTTCAAACGTATCCTGTCCCTACAAAACAGATTTATTTTACCTACACGTGCAGGCTGTGCTGATATGAGGAGCGGTACAAAAGTTATGCCTCCTATTTTTTAACTCAGAAAATTTAATTCCTACGACTATGCCTTTTACATCAATCAATCCTCAATCATTAATAAACACACTGTTATTTTTCCACACAGTCACCATCACTTTCTATGCACTGTCATGGGGAGAAGACGACCCTCATTAAGGTTTTTATTGTCTGGTGGAACTCTATGGATGCGGGCTTTCAACTTTTTCAATGTTTCCAAATATCAGTCTGAGTTGATTGTGGTGCCATGCTCCAAGAAGTCCACAAGCAAGACCCCATCTTTGTCCCAAAACACTGTCACCATGACTTTACTGACAGAAAGCTGTCTTTTGAACTTCTTGCGTGGTGAATTTTGATGGTGCCATTCTATCGACTCTCTTCATTTCAGGGTCATAATGGTGGAGCCAGATTTCATTACCTGTGACTATGCGTGAAATAAAAACCTCTCCTTCTCTCTCTTAGCACTGGAGAATTTCCGTACAGATGACTTTCTGGGCTTCTTTGTGCTCATGTGTCAGCATTTTCAGGACCCACCAGACACAAACCTTGTTGTAGCCTAGTTCCTTGATGACGGTTATCACAGCAGGTTTCCCTATATTTACTGCATCACACAATTCGTGTGTTGTGATGTGGTGGTTCTCTTTGATCAGAGAATCATTCCGGCTCTTGTTGTCTGTAGCCACTGACATTACTGACTGGCCGCTTCTGGGCTTTTTAACAATGTCACTTTCCCCACTCTTAAAATGTTTTACCCAATGGCTAACTGCACTCACATCTACAGTATTGTCACCATAAACATTTTTGAGAGGCGTATGTATTTCAACAGATGTCACTTCTTCCTTGGTAAGAAATTCAATCCCCACTCTGCTTGATACATGTATCTGTAACAGCCACTATTTTAAACTACAGTATCTGTGTGCTGCACTCACAAGATCATAGTGCCACTCATTATGGTGAAACTAGAGACCACTCAGTGACACGCAAAATGATCTACAGCACCACATTTGAAAGCAAAAAATTAGGAGGCAGTATTTTCGTACCGGTCCTCGTAATAATGTTACAATGGTATTTGAATTACCCAATATAATATGAGGTATTAGAGTTAATTAGCAGTTTCAACACACAAATCACGGTAAACTTATACTGATTGTTTTATGATGAAATAGATTATATTTGAATTATATGGAAGAAGTGCAAACTTTGGGTCACATCTGGCAAAAAAAAGAAAAGCTTTGCAAAATATGATATCAGGACTGAAATTAAGTAAAAATATGGTTTTTCAGCTTTCCACATACAATTATCTTCATGGAGAGTCTTACACTAACTTAACTTTGGCAACATGATATACACACAATTTCATTCTCAATATATAGGGAAATAAATAACACTCCCGTTGATATTGAGTGATTCTCAGTAAAGAAATGAACTGGAAAACCTGTTAAGGTTATTTTATATAAATTTCCAGTAGTAACTCATGAGAAATGGTTAGATAAACTCACACCAGAAATAGCTTACGGGATCTGATATGTGGTTTGAATAAAATCGTGTAATGAAATCAAGTAAATAAAGAATATGCAATATATATGTGAAAAACTGTGTACATATATAAATACACATCTGTATGTATTAATCTCTGAGGAAGCAGAACAGTCATGGAATTCCCAAAGCATCAGATTCAGGTAACTATTAATATATTTTCAGTTTAGTTGTCAGCACAGGCATCTGTATGTGGATATAAGTTTCTCTATATCTACATACAAATGCCTACTGCCAGTCTCTTCCAGTGGTATAACAAAAAACCCACACAATTGAAAGTGGCTCATTTATTCACTTGTAGCTTACAGGAGTGGTTGCTAAAGGCATCCCAGAAATAAATGAGGACGAGAAAGGTATTTTCTAGGTCAGTTCCCTGTTAGAATAGGTGATCTGACTTTAAGAAAACAAGTGATGAAGGCAGCAAGAAGAGCCTTTCAGAGAAATAGAGGGTGGTGTTGCTTCAACAATTGTAAAAATTTTGTTATAAAAACATATAGAGGCGACATATAGATATTTAAATTTCAACTGTGAAATAAAAAAGGCAAAGCTTGGCAGGCCTTTGTTAGTTCACAGGGAAACACACTTCCTGGAGGATTAATTTATTATAAGATCACTTTGGGTAAACTAAATGAAGTTAACTGAAATACAGTCCATTCTGGTTATTTGGGACATATCGGGACTAGTGCATTTTGGCCTGATTAAGCGGCTGCTCAAAGTTTCACGTAAATAGTTAAAAATACAATGTACCCCCCCCCATTTTACAATTGGTTCAGTGTACAATCAAATCACGTTACGACAAACTCACCATAGTAAAGTACCGTTCACTATATGATGTGTAGTAAGCGCCGGTCATTGTGATCACGTTTGTGAATTAAATTTTAATTCTATTAAACAACGATTCTAATTAGAGAAAATAGGAGGAATATTATCCCCAGGCTATAAAAGCAACGATATATTAAGTACAAATTTACCAATTAAAAAATTAAATGATACGTGAAAATCGGAAGAATATACGTGATAATCGGAATAATTAATACGTACTGTAATATGTACATACAAACTAGTTGACATTTCTCTGTGGGGGTTAAAATTTAAAACAGTAAAAAAGATAAGCAATCAATAACAAAGAACACAGCACACACACAAATTGCAAGTAACACGATATGCGCAAGTGAGAACGGAGTAACGAGTTACAAAGCTTTAAAAATAGGAATGAAGAGAAGATTTTAAAATTTAATTTTTTTTATATGATTGAAGATTTCATGGAAGTGTAAACACATTTCACCATAATAACCCACAGAATTCCAGCTGTCAATATTATCGCAAATTCAATAAGATCGAGTTTACTATCCATTTATGATAGATTTCACTAACAGAAAAGCCCAATAAACAGGTAATTGCTAATTGTTTTTATTGATTTATGGTTGTGACCTGCAGAATTTTGACCGAACCACGTGGTGCTGTCGGAGACAATTGTAGGGTAATCTCCAGTGCTGCGATCTCCTGCCCCGATTAAGCAAAGTAAACCCTGGCTATTTTCTTGATTGGTTTCTGTTTTTTAAGATTTGCGCAGATTAACCGGTGGCCAAAATAACCGGAATCCACTGTATATTATACTGTGAGAGGATCAAATGATTAGGATAGTGAAGGATGGAATGATACCACTTAGAATATTTTATTAGGTTTGTTTATAGTGGATAATCCAACTGAATGGACAGACACACAGAAACAAATAAGGGGGGCAAATGAGAATATGTAAGTGAAATTACAGAACTTTAGAAATTATATAATGAACTTTAGAACTGAGGTGTGGTCTTAGTAAAAATTGAAAGGTTCCTGGATATAACTTTGATAGAAGCAGAGATATTTAAAAGATTCTAAACCCCAGTATTCAGCAGCTCCCTATAACTGTTGATTAAGAGAAGATATCTCTTGTTCAGTCTGGAAAACAGCATTGATAAAAATTTTGTTAAAAAATGTTAAATAAACCTAAAAATGATCCAAGATATAAGATCTCAGTCAGATTTCCTGCTTTCCATTGTTAGCAAAGTGTATGAAAGGCTGGAATGGACTCACAAAAGTGACAACTAGTTTGAACACATCTGTTAAGAAATTGTGTTAATTCTGCTAGAATAAACTATATTTTATCTTCTTTTAAGAGATAGTTAATAAATAAATATTTAAGTCATAGCATTTTTCAAATATATAAAATACACTTACACTTAACCTTTGGATTAGGAGGTCAAGTAAGGTGCCTATTTTATTACTGAAGAGAATATAATGACAATTTCCATAGCAATCACAACATGCAAGGGAAAAAACATGACAAGTATGGATTAATGACCTGAAAATATCCAAAATGTAATGATATCAGAAAAAAATGTTCAAAGTTTATTTTAATTCATTTAATAAAGGGTGAGGAATATACTAATTTGGAAAAGCGTAACAAAGAAAATTGCACAACACACTTATGGTAAAAAGAAAATAACTAAAATAAGTTATGATATTTTGTAACAAGTTTTTTTATTTTACAAATTGAGTTTCTGAAACTGTCTTTTTAATTTCAGCCAAATATCTCTATATACCTATAAGGCCTATTCAAAAAGTAAGACAGGCGTGCATACCTGTCTTATTACTTTTTTGTATTTTAGGCTGCCAATGATAAATTTAATCATCCAGATCAACATGTTCTTTTCACAATATCCATTTTGGAATGCAGTGCACTTATTATATTCCATGTCCTATAATGCTTTTGGCATTCACAGGGCCTGACAGGTGCCCTTTGAAAATATCTGATGCACATTAATAACAATTAAAAATCTGAATTTTTTCTACCTTCCTAAATATAAAACTTATTGTTTACTTGGAATTAAAAATGCAAAGAGCCTATCAGGTCCTGCACAGTTATTTATTGTTTTTCCCTTTCACTTCCAGTGTCTCATAAATAACACACTGCTCATATGTGTAGTTTGAAATTGCTGCATCAGCTGATGTTGATGGAGGTGTCTACTATGAAAAGTAGTCCTTCTTTGTTCTATGTATAATGGTATTTTGCCTTGATTATATTATTATTGTGTTTATTCCTTTTTTTTTTTTGACAAAAGATATTAATATGTCACAAATGTAAGTTTTAAATTTTGCACTGTTAACAGTTCTCTGAAATGGAAAAGATTTAGTTTTGTTATTTTCATTATTAGCAGGGGCGGGCTGTCCCGTGGGTGCAAGGGGTGCCCGAAAACCTGAAACTTACATATACATATCGAAGAAAACTTTAAAGAGGGCATCAAATTTCAATTGGCACCTGGGCGCTACATACCCTAGGAATGCAAACCATTACTTGACAACACCTTTGTGTCTCCACAGCCTTTATGCATGATTGAGTTAATACACTGTTCAGTTAATGGAAATCTACCATTGAATGATTTTTTTTTTTAAATCCTGAAAAAAGCAATAAAGTTGAAAGATGCCAAAGCTAAACTGTAGAGGATGTGGTACAATTCTGAAAATTTCCTGCAAAAAGTTGAAAATAGTATGGCAAATGCAGGTATGTATTATTGTGATGAAGGTGAACATCTATTGGATGTTCATATATGGGATATATAGCTTTATCAGTAGATCAGTGACTGAGTATTAGTATTCTAGTGGCAAAATGATGCAAGAAATCTTACACAACTTCATCTGTTAGAAAATAAGTAAAAAAAAAAAATAAATAAATAAATAAAAAATATTACCTATTTCATTTGCCCAGCAATTCCAATAATTCACTACATTTTTAAATTTATTCAAGATAACCACTTCCACAACACCAGGTGGAAGTTTATTCCAATAATCAATTATTCTCTGGCTGAAAGCAAATTTCCACATATTAGACTGCATTTATCTCTCCTTTTACAATTTGAATTTTATGTCCCTTCATGAGTATTGTCCAAGAAAGAATTAGGATACCATCACCATTTTAACTTTACTTTTCATATGCTGCAATTTACAAAACAAGTTTTACCTGGAAACAGTATCCTTCTGTGCCTCTAACTAATGTTATTGCTCTTCTCTATACTCATTCCAACAGATTCACATCCATCCAAAAATGAGGCTTCCAAACCTGTTTGTAATACACAAGATGCAGCTCTAACCACATAAAAAAGGATAATCACCTCTTGGTAAAATTCCTGTATATCATTACCAGAACCCCATGAATTGCTCTAGCAGCCTGTCTGCACTCTCAGAGAATTTCATATCAAGTACCTACTGGTCCTTTTTCAGTCTCATTTCTCTTGAGTTTAGTACAATCAAAGTGGTATTTTATTCAGGAATTATTACTACCTAAATGCACTATTTTGAATTTATCAATGTTAAAGCTAAATTGCCATTTTTAACCTATCTGCCTACTGTATTCAGGTCATGTTTGATTAATACTCTGATTACATTCATTAACTACCCTGTCAACCTTTGTACCATCATCAAACTTAAAATGCTTTTATCAGTATCATTAATAAATACTGTAAACAGTAAGGGTTTACGGTAACTCTGATGCCTAGGTGCCAAGCAAATCTTGAGGCCAAGCGATCTTCCCTGCAATTTCTACTTTGATAACATTAGAGAGACAAGTTTTTCTCTTTGGGTTCAGACGTTTTTTTCTCTGTTTTTTGATATATATATATATATATATATATAAAAAAAAGAGTTTTCTTTCTTTTTTTTCTATTTACTAACCTTCTATCTTACTCACTTGGTTGCACTACTCCTGCTTCCTCGTGAAAAGACATCACCCAGGACTAAAAGGAGTTTAAAATGGACTAAACTAACAATATAATATTGGAGAAAGCTAACTCCAAGTATGAAAACCAGCACCTCTCAGCCTACTGTTCCTTTCTTTTTGGTGATGCATTTGTTAACAACACAACCTGTTGAGAAATTATCTCCATTCTTGGTCCAGGAGACTATAGAGTCTACGATTTGCTCACCAAAAATTATAAAATGACTGCAATCAGGGGATCTCTTAATAGAAACCTCACCAAGTCATTAGTCTGAGAAGTTGCTAAAAACAAACACCTTTGCTGGGCTTCCAGTTGAAATTGCCCCACATCAAAAGGTGTTATTACAGAATGGGATCTTTTAATTGTGTCAAAGGAAGAGTTGCTACGTGATCTAGCAGATCAAGAGTCCCTCTTATACACCAGGCAACACAACAGCAACTTTCAGGGCAGAATGTGCTGGTCCCACAGGAGCTAGTTATTGTTGGTGAATCAATTGTCAGGGAAATGGGAAATATATTATGCAAAAAAGGGTAGGTGGAATATGACCAGGGTATGGCTGCCAGTGGCAAAGGTTGATGACGTTGTAGAGCAGATATCATCTTTTAAGGGCACAAAAGGTGATATCGTTGTACACGTTGGCACTAATGACATTAAGTGTAGGAGATCTGTTAATTTACTTAGCAAGTACAGGTCAATGTTGAAAAAAAGTTGCAAGTAAGGGTTAATTTTGAAAGTGTCTGCAACCCTGCCCAGACACAATAGGAGGGAGTATATGATGAGAACCTTGTCAATCAATTCGGCCCTGGAAAGATTTTGCAAGAGTTGCTACGTGATCTAGCAGATCAAGAATTTTTCTTGATCTGCTAGATCTTAGGTAGAATTTTTCTCAGCGTGGTCTGTGCTTGTTAACAGGAGAGATTGCTTCTACAGGGATGGGATAAACTTAAATAGAAAGGGTGCAAGAATATTTGCTGATACTATCGAGGCAATGTTAGGTGGGTCGGAAAACTGCTAGGGGATTCGCAGACTAACAGATTAACAGTAGCCGGAGGCAGAAGTGGAAATGATTCTTGCATTGCTTCTATTGGTATGAGCAGCAGCCTGGAAAGCAAGTTGCTGGGGATTTCAGGAACTGCTAGGAGTCATCAAACAAGTAAATACATGGGCTGTGTTAGAGTAACCAAGTGTAAGAACAGGTACATGTATAGTTGCATGTACACCAATGCTAAGAGTACAGTAAATAAATTTGATTAATTTGAAGTGTTGGTTAAGACATCCAAGGCAGATATTGTTGGGAAGGGATGCAGAATTGGAATTTGGGGAGAACAATGTGTACAGAAAGGATAGACAGGATAGGAAGGGGGGGGGGTTATGCTGTTAGTTAAGAAATACACAAAATCTAAGGAAGTGCATCCAGTTGACATAGATGGACAGTGCAATGTTGAGTCAGTTTGGTGTGACATAAGCACTGGGTAAGCAAAAATGAGAGTAGGAGTTTGTTATAGGCCTAATTCACAAGCTCTAGTGGACCAATTTGTTATAGGCCCGATCCACAAGTTCTAGTGGGAATGAGAGTAGCCTTGTTCAGGCGAAGTTTTTACAGCTCAGGAAAATAGAGAAGTTTTTTCTGTTTTATTAACTTAAATCGGCATATTAACTTATTTTCTAGAGTAGCTTTATATTTCTAGTTACGATACTTAGTTTAAATTTTAACCTAGATAGAGATTTTGTAGGTTATTACTTAGTATCGGTAAGGGTATCCAATCCATGTGTTTTATAAATTTTGCAGAGCCGGCGAACAGGAAGTGTTTTAGCTATATTTAGCCGCTTTATTGAATGATTGTTATATAAGTAGCTTATAGACATAGACAAGATCCTTGGTTTATTCTGAATTGAGACAGCGAGATTTTGGAAGTTAATTAATACTTAACTTGCCGCCATTGTTATATGATACGTTATATCCCGAACTAGATAGCATTAGCTTAGTATAGTATATAATATCAATTAATCAGTAAAATTTATTAATCTTGTTGAACTTCATTGTCAATTAAATTGTACTTTTTAACTATATACATATAATGACTTAGATTTTACAAATGTAACATAATTAATACATAACTTGATACGGAAGTTATATAAAGAAACTCGAAGATAATACTTCTAGTGTCATTGTCATTGTCAACTTCATTGTCAATTAAATTGTACTTTTTAACTATATACATATAATGACTTAGATTTTACAAATGTAACATAATTAATTAATACATAACTTGATACGGAAGTTATAAAAAGAAACTCGAAGATAATACTTGATACTGAAAAAATATATAGATATATAGTGTTACAACTGCATTGGGATACAAGTTTAGGGTTATGATTTTTGTACTGAAATTGAAATTTAATCGAAATCATGACTCAGACCAGAGCAGCAAAGCAAAAGGCTCAAGCTAAATGGAGTGCTGTGGCTCAGGGGAGAACTGAGGGGTGCAGTTGCCCTCTGCAGCCTTTTAAAATGTACTGCTTGCTTGATGTTTGTGGATTGGATTGAATTGGATTTTTGGATTTTATTGGCGCATTAGCAACTAGGGCTATAATGTGCCAAGACCAGGTATATATAAAAATTAATATATAAATATAAAACCTAATTAATTAGGCCACCATGTCCAGATCTAATAACAAATATTTAAAAAGATAAATCAATAAAAGAAATAACAATAACATATAAATTTTAAATATGATTAAAAACCTTTATTGCTTTCAAAAAGCTGAAAATAGCAGACACATTGTCATTGTCGGATAAAATCTGACTTAGTGTATACGGCTCAGTCAGGTGGTTAAAAGCGGTAAAACGGATATTGCTAAAATCTGGACAGGCAACTAAAATGTGTCTAATAGATAAAATTGTGCCACAGGACTCACACATAGGAGGGTCATCAGCCCTCAGCAAAAAAGAATGAGTCAAATGACTATGTCCTATGCGGGTCCGGGCAAGAACAACTTCCTCCTTATGATTCCTGCGCAGACTAGACTGCCACGGTTCAATTACAGGCTTTATAAGATATAATTTATTCGCAGTCTGTCTATTCCACAAGTCGGTGTTTGTGGAGCGATCAGGTACGGGACATGATATTGCCAAGATGACATGATATTGTCTTTGTGTGTGCACGATGTAAGGAGTGTGAGGAAATGAGGCGGCAACTCAGTGTTGTTATGGAACTATATGAGAGCTTGAAGGACAGGGTGGATGCCCTCGAAGGATCTAAATTGAGGGGCCCATCAAGCTCTCAGCTGCCCACATCAATGCCAGAGCTTGCACTTGATCATGATGCAACACAGCGGCAACCCCCAAGGCAGAATGTGCTGGTCCCACAGGAACTAGTAGTTGTTGGTGACTATTGTCAGGGAAACGGGGAACATGCTATGTAAAAAGGATAGGTGGAACAGGACCAGGGTATGTCTGCCAGGGACAAAGGTTGATGATGTTGTAGAGTGGATATCATCTTTTAAGGGCACAAAAGATGATATTGTTAAACACGTTGGTACTAATGATATTAAGAGTAGGAGACCGGCAGAATTACTTAACAAGTACAGGTCACTGTTGAAAAAAAGCCGTGAATTTGGGTTGAATTTGAAAGTGTCTGCAATTCTACCCAGACACGATAGGAGGGAGTATATGACGAGAGCCTTGTTGATCAATTCGACCCTGGAAAGATTGTGCAAGGCTCAAGGGGTAGAATTTTTTTCAGCCTGGTTTGTACTTGTTAACAGGAGAGACTGCTTCAACAGGGATGGGATACATTTAAATAGAAAGGGTGCAAGAATATTTGCTGATGCTATCGAGGCAGTGTTAGGTGGGTCGAAAAACTGCTAGCTTGGGGGAATACAAGGACTAATAGATTAACAGTAGCCACTGGCAGAGGTGAAAGTGATTCTTGCACTGCTTCTATTGGAATGAGCAGCAGCCTGAAAAACATCATGCACAGTATTCCAGAGACTGCTGGGAGTCATTGCGGTACAAGTAAACACATAGGTTGTGTTAGGGTAGCTAAGAATAGGAACAGGTGCATGTATACTTGCATGTACACCAATGCTAGGAGTTTGGTAAATAAATTTGATGAATTTGAGGTATTGCTAAAAACATCAAAGGCAGATATTGTTGGGATATCAGAGACTTGGTGTCACACAGATATAAGGAATGCAGAACTGGAATTTGGGGAGTACAATGTGTACAGGAAGGATAGACAGGATAGAAAGGGAGGAGAGGTTATGCTATTAGTTAAGAAACACATAAAATCCAAGGAAGTGAAGCCAGTCGACATCGCTGGACTGTGCAGTGTCGAGTCAGTTTGGTGTGACATAAGCATTGGGAGATCAAAATTGTGAGTAGGAGTGTGTTATAGGCCTAATGACTCTGATGAGTATAATAGGAAACTGTTACAGGAAAATAGAGTGGGCCAGTGAGTCTTATAATGGGGGATTTTAATTTCCAAGATATTGACTGGAATTTGTGGGTTGGTCACTCACACACTAGCAAGGCTTTTTTTGGATTTATTGGATGATTGTTTTGTACATCAGCATGTTCGGGAGGCAACTAGAGGGAGTAATACTCTTGATTTGATTATCAGTAGTGATTCTTCACGCATTAAGAATCTGCAGATAAAGGAACCACTAGGTGGCAGTGATCATAGCGTGCTGAAGTGGGATTTACTCAAAGAGGTAACTACCATCAGGGGTAAAGGGAAGGGTTTTTGCTTTCGTAAAGGCAAATACAGTGGTCTCAGAGATCTTTTGAGTTATATACAGTGAGGCCAACTGATGATGTTACCAACAGCAAATTCTAAATGAGAAACATTCAAGGAAGTAATTTTGGAAGGTACTAGGCTTTTAGTTCCAACTAAGAAATACTGTTCTAGGTTTAGGCCCAAATGGAAGTCAGATGAACTAATGAGACTCATGGCAGAGAAGAAAAATGCATGGCATGAACATAAATTATCAGGCGACACAGAAGCCTATGGTAGATACAAGCTAGTCTGTAATCAAGTCACAAAGGAAGTTAGGCAAGCAAAGGCAGATTATGGAAAATCTTTGGCAAAGGATGCAAAGAAAAACAGCAAAGACTTATATAAACTCTAAAAGGAAGGGGATGAATCAGATTGGGCCACTTGATATGAATGGTTTGACTGTAGATGATCATTCTCAGATAGCTGCCGAACTAAATGAGTATTTTGCATCTACATTCACACATGAGAAGTTATTCAAGGAGGAAAGGGCCAGATGTTAATCAAACTCTAACAGGGAGTTAAATAATTTTGTAATAACTGAGAGCAAAGTGGAGGAGAAACTGTTGAAGTTAAACATAAGAAAGGCACCAGATGGTATCTATCCAGTTATATTGAAGGAGGTGGGAAAGGAAGTAAGCAAACCCTGAGCCCTAATTATGAGAGCATCCTTGGACTCGGGGGAAGTCCCCACGGACTGGAAATGTACAAATGTGACCCCAATCCAAAAAGGAGAATCAAAGGGAGGAACTGGTTAAGGAAGCATTGCAGGATTATCTAGACAAGACTTCAGTTATAGCTCGGACACAGCATGGGTTTGTTAAGTTGTTGTTGATATGGAGGTTTGATGGCGCATAGGCTACTTTGGCCATAATGCGCCTTGGGTTTGTTAAGGGAAAATCTTGTCTGACCAATTTGATTGGATACTATGATGTGGTCACAAAGGAACTGGATGCAAAGAATAATTTTGATATCATATATTTGGATCTTAGAAAGGCTTTTGATATTGTTGCACATGGAAGATTTCTGCACAAACTGGAGTAATGGGGCACTGGAGGCAAATTGCTGCTATGGATAAAGGGATGGTTGAGTGAGAGAAGACAGAGTAGTAATCAACGGACACTGCTCTTCGTGGACTAATGTTATTAGTGGAGTCCCCCGGAGTTCAGTGTTGGGTCCATTGTTGTTTTCTGTATTTATTAATGATACTGATAATGTTATATCAAGCTTAATGTCCAAGTTTGCAGACGATAAGAAGGTCAGCAGGGTTGTTAATGACACTAATGACAGTACGCTGCTGCAACAGGATCTAGAAAAGTTGAACAGGTGGGCTGAGAGCTGGCAACTGAATAGTAATAGAGGCATGTGATGCAAGAAAGCAAGTGCTTGATGGGCCCCTCAATGACTCCCAGCAGTCTCTGGAATCCCCTGCACCTTGTTTTCCAGGCTGCTGCTCATTTTAATAGAAGTAGTTCAAGAATCACTTTCACCTCTACCAGCAGCTAATGTTAATCTATTACTCTGTGTATTCCCCTAAGCTAGCAGTTTTCTGACCCACCTAACTCTGCCTCGATGGCATCAGCAAATATTCTTGCATCCTTTCTATTTAAATGTATCCCATCCTTGTAGAAGCAGTCTCTCATGTTAACAAGCACAGACCAGGTTGAGAAAAATTCTACCCCTTGAGCCTTGCACAATCTCTCCAGGGCTATCATCATATACTCCCTCATATCATGTCTGGGATGAATTGCAGACACTTTCAAATTCAACCCTAACTCACGGCTTTTTTTGAACATTGACCTGAACTTGTTAAGTAATTCAGCTGGTCTCTTACTCTTAATATAATTAATGCCAACGTGTACAACAATATCATCTTTTGTGCCCTTAAAAGATTATATCTGGTCTACAATGTCATCATCCTTTGCCCCTGGCAGACATACCGTGGTCCTCTTCCACCTATCCTTATTTGCACAATATATTACCCGTTTCCCTGACATAGTGTGACCGACAACAACTAGTTCCTTTGGGACCAGCACATTCTGCCTTGGGGGTTGCCACTGTGTTGCATCATGATCAAGTGCCAGCTCTGGCATTGATGTGGGCAGCTGAGAGCTTGATGGGCCCCTCAATTTAGATCCTTCGAGGACATTCACTCTGTCTTTCAAGCTCTCATATAGGTCTATAACAACGCTGAGTTGGCACCTGATTTCCTCACACTCCTTACATCGCGCACACACACAAAGACATTCCCCTTGGCAATACCATGTCTCGTTCCTGATTGCACCACAAACATCAAACAAGCAGCGCATTTCAAAAGGCTGGGATTCAGAGGAAAACCACCCTGCTCAGTTCTCCCGAGCCATAGCGCTCCCATTAGTTTGAGCTTTTTGCTTTGCTGCTCTGGTCTGAGTCATGATTTCTATTCAATTTCAAATAAAATTCCAATACAAAATATAACCCTGAACTCATAACACTATATATATGTATTTCAGTATTGAATATTATCTCCGAGTTACGTTATATGACTTTCTTATCTCCTGTCAAGTTATATGTATTAATTTATAATGTTACGATTTTAAAAACTAGGTTGTGATATGTATTTAGTTAAAAAAGTACAATTAAATTGACAATGAAATTTAATAAGCTTAGTAAATTTTACTGATTAATTGATACTACTATACTCGCTATCTATTTCGTGGTATACGGTGTATTGTTTAACAATGGCAGCAAGCTATGAATGGTAAATCTACGGACACAAATTATTAATTACTTTCAAAATCACGCTATCTAAATTCAAAATAAACCATGGAGCTTGACTAGGTCTATAAGCTACTTATAGAAATAATTTAATATAACAATTAAGTCAATAAAACGGTTAAATATAATTAAAAACAGCGTTTTCAGGAGCTGCAAAACTTGTGCAACACGTGGATTAGATACCCTTACCGATACTGTTTATATTGGTAAAGGTTAAAACTCTTTTATATATAAAAAACACCTTAGAATAATAGATATACTTTGATATTATATCCATAACTCATTACAGTGACTCTGACAGAGACATTTTGGCCATGGTTGCCCTTGTGTCATGAAACCCACATAAAAACAACAACTTAACTCTGAGGGACTCCACTAAAACATCAGTCCCATGAAGAACAGAAGCCACAAATCACCACTCTCTGACTCCTACCGTTCAACCCTCTCTTTATCCATAGCAGTAACCTGCCTCTAATGCCACATTGCTTAAATTTGTACATAGTCATTCACGTGGAACAGTATCAAAAGAATGTAAAAATTATTTTTGATGCTGCATCCTGTTCTTTTGTATAAACCTCATAGATAATCAGAATGGTCAGACAAGTTCTCCCCTTAAAAATACATCGTTATTGCAGTATGACTGCAATCCTGTTAAGATTACTTAGTATCGGTAAGGGTATCCAATCCATGTGTTTTACAAATTTTGCAGAGCCGGCGAACAGGAAGTGTTTTAGCTATATTTAGCCGCTTTATTGAATGATTGTTATATAAGTAGCTTATAGACATAGACAAGATCCTTGGTTTATTCTGAATTGAGACAGCGAGATTTTGGAAGTTAATTAATACTTAACTTGCCGCCATTGTTATATGATACGTTATATCCCGAACTAGATAGCATTAGCTTAGTATAGTATATAATATCAATTAATCAGTAAAATTTATTAATCTTGTTGAACTTCATTGTCAATTAAATTGTACTTTTTAACTATATACATATAATGACTTAGATTTTACAAATGTAACATAATTAATACATAACTTGATACGGAAGTTATATAAAGAAACTCGAAGATAATACTTCTAGTGTCATTGTCATTGTCAACTTCATTGATCTGCTAGATCTTAGGTATTTTTTTTTTATTATTTTTTTAATTATTATTTTTTTAAATACTGACTCCATTATTTCTCTTGCCACACAAGTCAACATTAAAGCTCTGTAATTACTCATTTTGCCTTTTCATCTCCCTTTGTAAGTGGGAATCAGAAATGCTAGCATAATTGAATGATGCCAAGAGATGAGATAAATGCTCTCAGAGCTTATCTGATTGAAAAGAGTCAGTAAAGAGTAAAATACATTGTCATTTAGTTTCTGTAGCATTAGATATGTCCCATCAGGGCAAGCAGCAGTATTAGTGTTTCTTGTAGTTTGCATATTGTGAAAGGCTCATTATAACAAAAAATGATCTTTCTGTACTGAAGCCAATTCTTAACCTTTCAGCTCATTTTATTTATGCTTCTGAAAAGTTGGCTCATATATAATGCTATTGACATAATATCAACAATGACTTGCTTGACAGATTCTGAACTTAATCTTTGTGAGATGAGATCCCCCCCCCCCTGTCTCCAAGAAATTACAAATGTACTTCTATAAAAAAAAATGGTGGGCAGGTAATGGAAACATTTATGTTAATGTTTTCATGATTAGGGAATTAACATACACCAATCATTTATCCTTTTATCAGTGTATGCACACTATTCTTATTTTTCACTTCTTTGAATCAGAAGTCTATGTTGATGGTATCCTTTTTAAACCAAGTTGGATGAGTTACGTGTTTTTTTAAGTACAGGAAGATGATATAAAATTAACATTGCCAGTTTCAATAATTTCCATGCAAGCCTAGAGTTACTTAAAAAAAAAAAGAAATAAAATAATAATAAGATTCCACAACTATAACTACTGAAGCATGTAGTAATAATGTATTTTATTTGAGAGCACTGAGAACTGCACAAAACTAGTCAAAGGGCCACATATGATCCAATTACTTGTTAACAATTAATGTTTTGATTTTGTTTTAGTCTGTTTGTGCTGTATGAGGATTACTTTGTTGGGAACTTCTTAAAGATGTTCCATGCTTTTGTCTTCTATTTTTTACTCAATTGCATTCAGCATTCCAGCCAGATTTTGGGTATTTTGTGATTCTTATGAATTTTTTTCAAGACTGCTAGATCCACCACTTTTAGTATTTGACTGGATATATTCTTCTGATGAGGTTATGAACATCTACAGGATCTGCTTTCCTTTTATTACCAGCTGCTACTAGTATGGACCCCAATCAACTTTTAGCAAATCTTTATTTTGTGATTTGGTTAAAAAGGTGGGGAATTATGGTATCATTGCAGCATATCATAGGGAAAGTGACTACAATACGTTTGCATGGCTCATCTAGTCTAATAAGAGGCATATAGTTACAAAGCATAAGGAAAAAGCTATGGATGAACTACATTTTTTAAGAAAATGAATTCGGATGGGTGTAGCGTGCTCAATTTTTTATTATTGAGAACTACTGGGTTGTGTTGATCAAGCAGTTTTTCTACAGTCCGTCTTCAGTAATCCAGGTGTGGCTATTGAAACTCCCCAGGATGCAAAAAAGGTTGAGTACTACTAATTGTTTGAAGTCTGTAGTAATGTATTGGTTTGGGGGGGGGAAGTATAATGAGACTGTAGTTATGTTAAGATGCACCTTAAAAGGATTGTTAATTTGTTTGTGCATTATGTGCACGTCGGCTACTCTTAGTCACACTATGACAGTTAATCTCATTTTATAAGCCAATCTGCATGTTATGCACTCTTAAAAGCCTCTTAAACTTTTCAGTTGAAGAGGTTTTTAAGAATTTTTCCAGTTCACAGAATTTCAACTCCAGTTTCTTCAAAATTAGAGACAAGTGCAAATCCATTAAAATCTCATGGAGATGCAGTTTGTTTCTTACCAATAATCATAAATGCTTAGTATTTTAAAAATCCATTCATATTTTATATTTAACAGTTCATTTATGATAAATCATTTCAGAGATACT
The DNA here is from genome assembly GCF_048544385.1 of Mastigoproctus giganteus. Classification (NCBI taxonomy): domain Eukaryota; kingdom Metazoa; phylum Arthropoda; class Arachnida; order Uropygi; family Thelyphonidae; genus Mastigoproctus; species Mastigoproctus giganteus. The sequence continues at coordinate 151,404,816 of NC_143581.1, read as the reverse complement.
AGAAATCAGACTATTATACTTACTTCCCAGGTATAATTGTGTCATTTTCTCCTGAAGCATTGGAAATTACACTAAGTAGTTGCATAAAAGTTGTCACTCCTCCCAGGATGCGAAGTGCCACCTTATCTTCCTGTTTACACTTCTCTAAAAGGCGTTCTAATTCTCCAAGTGCTCTCTCCAGAGAGCCAATCATTGCACTGTCCCAGGGACCAGTGCACTGACTAGCAAGGCATTTATTTATATCTTTAACAATTTTTTGAAATCTAATTAAAAAAAAAAAAAAAAAAATCAGTATTTCAATATTGTAATGTATTAGTAATTTGTGTACTGATATTCATTTCATATTATAAATTACTATTCTTTAAATATTATTACATATACTTTCAATATATATATATATACACAGGCAACCCCCGTATAACATGGTACTTCTACAACATGGTTAGAGAATTTCGGCAAACCTCGCATAACAGGGTATTTTTGAGCTTTTGTGCAGGGAAAACCCTGCTATTATGTTGGATGTAATTTTTCAACATTTCCACTCTTTTTGAATCCCTGCTATTGAATTGCTAGTCACAAAAAATTATTGAGAAATTTCCATGTTATGTTCTGTGTTGTTGAACTTGTGGAAAAATCTATATTTCAAAGTTTTGGATAGCACACCAGGTCATCTAAAAGATTTAAGTCATCCAAACATTGAAGTTATTTCCTACCACCACAGTTGGTGGTAGAAACATAATTTCATTCTTTCTTTCATATCTTTCATTCTGCCATTAGATCAACTGAGAAAATCGTTACAATGGATTTTGTAAAAAATTTATTCATAATTTATTAAAGTAATGGAGACACGGAAACATTTCTCAATTATGGACTGTGTCAGAATCATAGCTTTATCGCTCAAAGAAGTAAAACCGTCAACTTTAAATGCGCGTGGAAAAATATATGGCTGAAGTCAGTTCATTCAGGTCAATCCAACAGAAAACGGAATCTGTGCGATAGTAGAACTTGCTACGGCGGTAGGATTGTTGTTTGTTTGTTTTGGTTTTTAGGAGCATTAGCAACTAAGGCCATATTGCTCCGGGAACATGCGGTGGTCATTCCGACCTTTTCTGCATCCTCCGTATTTGGTGGTGACGGGCTCGAACCCCGGTCTAATCAAGAAGCGTGTGCTATGCACTGCTGCTCCTTCCCACCTGGCTACGGAGGCGCCTCCGGCGGTAGGAGGGGAAGGTTTTGATGATATGACTACTGAAGCCCTTGTGGGCAGCACAGTTTATAGAATCGCCCTCCTCCCCACACCAGATGGAAAAGACCTGAGTTCGAATCCTGATGATGATGGGAGGAATTTTTATGGTTCTTTTTCCCAACGTGGCTGAGTTAGTTGGGCTGAGGTGAGGGTTTTTTCTCCTGGAACCTTGGGTTTTTCATCCAGCAAAACAGAAAATCGACCTCAGGACACGCAATTTATAGCCAATACACGCAGAGCAACATGGCCGTAGTTGCTGATGTTCCTAATAAAATAAAAATAAAAAAAAATATGATTACTGAAGATGTTGAAGAATTACTGGTAGGAAAAGAGGCTGGCGAAGCGGATTTGGTGGAAATGGCATCGGAGGTAAAACCAAATCAATTCAGAAGATTGATAGTGCAGATAAATTCTAAACTTCCAAATTTTACACTAAAGAGCATAGGGGAAGGCATAAAAGTTAGCCGAGCAATTAGAATCTTATTTTTTGAATGAAGATTCTTGAATTAAAGGAGCCCAAAGTTCAAAGGGGAAAGCTTCAAAAATGCTTAGTTCCATACGATGAAATTCACAAAGATTTATCAAGCAAAAGCAAACAAAACCAGATTACTGATTTTTTAAAGAGAGCAGAAGATACACGAAATCTAGAATGGCGTATTTTTGTTAGCTTTTTTTGTACCCTTTTTTTTTGTACTTTTATTAGTCCTGTATAACACGGTTTCACACAACACAACATTTTATAGGAACCTAACTACCATATTATAGTAACTAGTATGTATACAGTATATATATATATATAGGTAAGTAGAAAGTGAAGAAGTGAATGGGAATGAGCTAACAGAACAGAAAACTCGGAAGGTACAGGAAAAATAAAAATAATAAAAAGAAGTACTAATGTATAAGTTTGTGCAATAGCATCATGTCTATACGTAGCCAACTACTAAGTAGTTACAAAGTGGCATATTTAAGTACCTCTCATATTATACTCGTATTAAGTATACCTTCACAACAAGCTATCATGATACTGCACTACCTCGAATAAGTAACGCCTGACCAACACAGAAGACTACTGTTACTTATTCTTGGCAGATACCACTTCCCAGACAACAACGTTTCAGAGCTCATTGGCTCTTCGTCGGTGGGTGTCATCATTGTAACACCAGGTACCCTGGTGTTACAATGATGGCAACCCACTGGGTGGTGGTCTCCGCTAAGAATAAGTAACAGTAGTCTTCTCTATTGATGAAGCATTACTTATTTGAGGTAGTGCAATATCATGGTAACGCGTGAAGGTATTCACAATATGAGATATACTTAAATGATGCCAATTTGTAACTACTTAGTAATCGGCTAGGTACAGAAATGATGCCATTGCACAAACTTGCATGTTAGTTGACTTCTTTGTAACACGGATCATTATCCTAGAAGAATTAATTACTGTACACCATCAGGCATCTCTCATATTGTGGAGTTATACTTCACAAATGGGTTGCCATCATTACAACACCAGGGTACCTGCCCACCCACTGATGAAGAGCCAATAAGTTCTGAAACGGTGCCATTTGGGTGGTGGTGGTGGTGGTATCTGCTGAGAATAAGAAACAGTAGTCTTCTCCATTTGTGAAGTGCTACTTCTTCGAGGTAGTGCAATATCATGGTAACTCTTAAAATTATGTAAAAAGAAGTACTTAATGCTGTAGATCCCATGATTTTAACAACTTCAACAATGGGCAACCGTCAAAACCACAGGAAAGATAGCACGAAGTAAGGCTTCTGTTACATGAAATATACATAGCACATGGTTGAAACGGTGAAGCCATATTGAATTTTGAATGAAGTCATTGAAAACATGGGATCTACAGCATTAAATACTTCTTTTTATTATTTTTATTTTTCATGCCTTACAGGTTTTCTGTAGTTTAAATTTTTGGTTCTGTTAGCTCCATTCTCTTCTGCCATATATAGCAGTGTCCCTGGTCTATAAACCATCTATATAAATATCACTGTAACCATTTTATACAACCTACTTTCTGCTATTATTAATACATTATATATATACTGGTCCTTAGAAAATATACAAATAATTGCATGATTCTATTATTATTGTGTGACATTCATGAACACAGAAAGTCACAACACAAGTGTGAAACTAGCTTCCCATATTTTGTTTTCTTCAAAATAAGTATAAAAATAGACTGAATTTAGAACCAGATTTAAGGAAAATTATCTTCTTTTGCTCCTCCATAAAGCTGCTGTGTGATGGCAAGCAACAACATTGTTCACATTGGTTCTCTAATCAATTATTTAAAAGCTATAAAGTGAATACATAATAAATGACTTATTGTTATATATAAAAATAAGTAAAGAGTGAAAATTAACCCCCCCCCTTTTTTTAAGTATTTATATAGCTGAGATAAAAAAAAATCTAGGAACACTGCTCTAATGCTAAATTTGAGTATAATGTAATTCATTAAATATAACTAATCATGATTAATTTCACAGTACATATTTAATAAACTAATAGCAAGAATGATTCACTGGTATTACAATGAAATTGACAACCACAGTGCAGTGGAGCTTGAACAATTAGAACTTACTTAATTCAAAATACTGATTATTATGAATTATAAAATTTTTTTTTTTTTTTTTTTTTGCCTGTTGGACCTCTTGTTCTATATAGCAAAAAAATAATAAACAACTAAACAAAGAAATAATCTTAAATTTGAAGTTTAGTACCTATGCTGTTGGATAATTTGTAGTCAGGCTTAATTCACATTAAGAATTTATTGCACCACACATAAAATAGCACAATTTTAAATTTTCACTAAAAACAAGAATTAAAACGTTCACTACTTGCAACTTGACTTATTCTTCCCCTTCATAATGTAAAACAAACTTCCAGATTTTATTTATTTATTTTACTCTATTCAATATTTGTGCTTCTCACACTTCAACAAACTCATTAACAACCAACTGTTTATCTCTTATTTTATCAACAATAGTAGAAACTATATAGTACTTAATATATTTATTTTAAAACACAATTATATAAGCAAACATATATATGTCTTTCTTTGCCTATCTCAAGCATAGAGTTGTCACTGATACTTAATCTTAAATGTTCCTCTGAAGGCTAACATGTAATCTTGTTGCACAAAAAAGTGCAATTTAAAGCAGATAATAAATAACAACAAAAAGAGAGTATTTCTTTAGTAGGATGGCCTAATATCAAAGTATTTGATTTTAACCTCCCCCACCACAAAAAGTTAATTTTGAAGTTTGGATAATTTGAAATAATTCTGAAGGCCCTTTAGCTTTGAATTCTCCAAGTCTATGGTAGTATGAATGATCACTGCAAAATACTAACAGATGTCAACAACAGTAGAGTACTTCTGTCAATTTTGAACCTCAACAAAATACAGCTATCCTCCAGTGAAAAAGAACTTTTCAGAAAAGGTGTAAACTTCACTGCATCTCCAAAGAATATACTGGTGCTGATGCTGGACCTCCTAGCAAAATTACACTTGACTCTTCAGGAGCAGTTTACAGAATATCACAATTCCTATAATAAAAGAAAACCTTACACTATTTATATGCAAAAAACTTCAAGAAGTTGTGAATTGGCAGATAAAGAATAAAAAGCTTGAGAAAAGAACTGCCAACAAGACTCTCTGCATTGAAAACTTCAACTACATTACACAGGTTGACATAGGTGGTACCAACATTATAATGGACAGTGATGTCTATTACCAAAAAATAGTACCTGATCTAAAGAGTATGTAATTTCCAGCTGGAAATAAACAGATAATCTAATGTAGGTTGAAAAGCTTTATTCCTCTTTTGACAAGTTTTCCATTACCTATGTATCATGCCACTTAAGCAACATCCAGAGTGGCAGAGTCAAGCTGAGGTTTTTCTTTAAGATCAATGCCACTTATTCAGCTATAGATCCGAATACTGATTTTATCCCAACTGTGGAACTTATCTTTTCCACTGCTAGCAGTTTCAATCCTACAAATGACACTGACACCAACTGGTACTTTTATATAATCAATGTTTAATATGATATATAAATTCTGTCATGGTTGGGTTCAGTTGTTTTTCAGCTACTATTTTTCTGTTTGAATAATTGCTTACAAGTAAAACTGATGCTACAAGCCACCAGTATTAAAAACTAAAACACGTAAGAAAAACAAATCTCGCTAATGAGGAACCAGAACACTTTAATATGGCAAGAGATGCAATAATGGAGTCTCTTGGATTTGGCAAAAGGAAGCATTTCTAGCACCATCGCTGCCGAAGATGCATCAGTGGCCATAAGTTCGTTGCTATTAATCAGGGGTGGACTGCACCAAGATAATACCAAGAAAATTCACAGCCCAACCTGGTAAGCAACTTAGCACTCACTATAGATACAAACTAAAATAATTTTATTTTCTCTAATATGGCGCAAATTTTCCTTTCAGTCTTATCCTGCAATTAATTTGCCATTGCAAAATGGCAGCCTCAAGATGGCTGATGGCAGTTGATGCTTTGTGATCGATGCCTAAGTTGCACTGTCTGAGAGAGAAATGATTAGTTATAAACTCTTATATTTGGAATTGGCAAGTAGTTCTCTATCTAATGAAAAGAATACACATGTCACTATGGTACAGCTAGCACAAAGTTTGTTTTGTAATGTTATTCAAGGGAATAACAATACAAAAAAAAAAAAAAAAAAAAAACTAAAATCAGTTCAAAGACCAGCAGAACTGTTAGTGCAAGTTTATGCATAAATCCATAACATTATTTCATAATAACATTTGTAACAAATAAAGCAAGAACTGAGTGGAAAGAACTAAAAATGCAATTTGAAAACATTTCTCAAATTAAATTTTTTATATGGGTAATAAATAAGTAAACTTTAAAAAACATTCATGTTTCTCAAACAATGTGGTAAGAAACAGATTTTTTTTCTTATTCTCTACATATGTATTTTTCTGCAAAAACGTGCATTTATTATTTATATTTTTCCATTTATTTGGTCACTCCATTTGCCAGTCTTTCTACAAACTGAATTTTGTAGAAAGGTTACATTGGTTTCTATATTAAAATTTAACTGAATTAACAGATTAAAGTTAGAAGGATCTTAAAATGATATCATGTTACACCTGGGTGCAATTTGTTTGGCAAAAAATGCAGGTGAATGATTTTCAGTGCTACAAAGAATACAGTGTTAGTTTATTTACATTTATTTTGACACATCTATAGCTTGCAAACTCAGTATGCAAATTCCTACTCCAGATTCTATAGTTTTTTTGCTTCTTACTATCCCATGTGTTTGGATTTAGGAGAGTTGTGATACTTTTCAAAGAAAAATAAAGCATTTCAATGTATGTTGGAATATCTATTTATTTCATTTTGGAAATTACATACAGATGGGAATCAGACTTTTTGTGGTATATTTTTACCACTTCATCAGCAATTGTTCTTGTTGCTACCTTACCATTACATAGATCAGAAAGGCCAAAGGTTTGACTTATGAACTAACTCTTAGAGTTAGTTCCCATTTGAATGTAATTTCCAACTGGAAATAAATAGATATTTTAATGTAGGTTGAAATGCTTTATTCCTCTTTTGACAAGTTTTCCATTACCTATACATCATGCCACTCAAGCAACATCTAGAGTTGTGACAGTTCTCTCCCATTCAATGAGTCAAGCTGAGGTTTTTGCTAAAGGTGGTTGCTCTCCACCTGTGGAACTTTGGTTCATGCAGGCAATTAATTTGGAATGCACAGCCTATTCAGTGTACCTCATGCAAGCAGCTCCATGGTTAGCATCACATCCTCTCTGTTCCAGGAGAGGCAAATCTGGCCTGGAGACCAAGCTTGCTTGCACATAGGTAAATTCTGGATTGGTTGCTATACACTTGAATTACCACCCTGATAAATTCCTACAGAGTTACAGGAAGGTAAACACAGCAAGAAATTTTATAACTTGAAAATACCAATGCAAGAGCAGAAAGTGGGCAAATTTTATGCATTATCCAACCAATGTACCTTTACAAGGCAATACAGGTGTGCCAGAGATAAAAGTTCAACTTCTCCAGCCACCAAACAGATGGACACCAATGCCTTGGGTGGAGAGAACTTGTTATTCCATTCATGGTGAGAAAAGAAAAATTCCAGAAGACAGCAACATTTTTCATAACTTTTGTGCTGGATTTGTTAAGTAGAAGGGGAATAAATTTGTTTTGCATCAAAATTTTGTTGTTGTTTTGTAGAAAGGTTACATTGGTTTCTATATTAAAATTTAACTGAATTAACAGATTAAAGTTAGAAGGATCTTAAAATGATATCATGTTACACCTGGGTGCAATTTGTTTGCCAAAAAATGCAGGTGAATGATTTTCAGTGCTACAAAGAATACGGTGTTAGTTTATTTACATTTATTTTGACACATCTATAGCTTGCAAACTCAGTATGCAAATTCATGTTTTGCTGGCTTCACTAAACTTTAAAAATATATTTTGCTCTTTGATAGATAAAACCTATAAACATCAATACAGAAAAATCTCTAGACCTGCATAAATAAATGTAGAAAACCTGGAAACTGTGTCATATCTAGTAAGGAGAATTCAAAACAGGACCAACATTTTTGAATACTGTGGTGATGTAATGAATTTTTGTTTCACCAGTGCGATCATGTGGCAATATATACCGATGAGCCAAAACATTATGACCAGCAAGTCGTTATGCAAATCGAAGCAACTGTAGGTGAACTACGGCACGTGCATGGGCCAGGACACGGTATAAGAAACACCTGATACTGAGCTCCGTTAATCAGTGTTACTCTTGTTGTTCAGATGGGAAAGGCAGCAGACTTAAGTGAGTTTGACAAAAGTTTGACAAAGGCCAAATTATAATGGCCAGACAACTGGGTCAGAACATATCCGAAATGGCACAGCTGATGGGATGCTGACGGTCAGCCGTGGTTAGTACCTACCGAAAGTGGTCTGAGGAGGGGAAACCCACGAACTGCCGGCGAGGTGTTGAATGACCATGGCCCATCGATGCTCAAGATGAGTGAAAGCTCTCCTGGATTACGTGGCAACAGAAGGGCGACTGTGGTGCAACTTGCTGGTAATTGGATTGCTGGTGATAGGAGTAATGTGTCACAACACACAGTACATCGAACCCTGCTGAAAATGGGGCTATGTAGCCACAGGCCGCTCCGAGTGCCCATGCTAACCACAGTTCACTGGCGACAGCACCTACAATGGGCATGCAAGCATCGAAACTGGACCTTGAGTGATTGGAAGGTCATGTGGTCTCATGAATCGCATTTCATGTTGCACCATGGGATGAAAACAAGTCGGTGGTGGTGGTGTCATGCTTTGGGCGATGTTCTGCTGGGATACCCTGGGTCCAGTCATGCATGTGCCGGGCACTCTGATGTCATACTACCTACCTAAACATCATTGCTGACCAGGCACACCCTTTCATGACAACGGTCTTCCCCTCTGGCAGTGCAGTCTTTCAGCAGTCTTCTGGCAGTGCAGTCTTTCACCATGCCACACCGCCGGAATTGTTCGAGACTGGTTCACGGAATATGAGGAAGACTTCCCAAGTATTGATTGCCCTGGCCTCCAAATTCTCTAGACATCAATCCCATCGAGCATCTGTGGTTTGTGTTGGAACAGCAACTCCGATCTGCAGGGTCTCAATCACAGTCCTTACAGGAGTTAAAGGATCTGTTGGTTACATGTTGGTACCAGATATCACAAGACACATTTAGAAATCTTGTAGCATCCATGCCTCGCCGGGTACAAGCTGTTTTGGCTGAACATGGAGGAAGAACATTATATTAGGTAGGTGATCATAATGTTTTGGCTCATTGGTGTACGCTTCTGTTTGCAGTAGTGTTTTGTGTGTGGAGGAATCCTTCTGTAATTAAAAATAATTTCAAACCTGTATTATGCAGTTAAGTGTACAACCAAGTTTTCATTCAAATTATTAAACTGTTTATTTTCTACAATGAAATATGTCATACGTAATATAATGCTCAATAAAGATGTTCTTTAAATGTAAAACATAGTTAACTTACTTATTTTTGTATGTAGATTCTATCGTCTCTGTTTTCTTCTCTAATACAGTAACATATTCAGTACCCCTAAGTAAGGAAGAATAAATACAAATTAATCTAAAGCAATTATTATGTATACACATTTGCAAACTTTCAGCAATTTCCAAGGGTCTCTTTTTGATAAGCAAATTATGTTTGATTAATCTAGAATATTAACAAAACTACAGGTATTTCTTTCCTTCCTCACTTCATTTATTTTTTATTCTGTAAATAGCTTGAAGCAATTTACAGAATAAAAATATTGCTAGCAGATAGGTTCAAAATGAAAACAAGTTAGTTATTCATGTAAAAGTTGTCCACACTAAGAAAAGCAACATTTTCACTAATAATGAAGCATATATTTTCATTTATCTATTATAATTATATCTTGCCAAAAGAACACTGTAAGAAGTCCGATAAGATATAACCCATGAAAATATACTGAGCTTTCTTTTTGGTAAGAGGTGAGAATCTACTCACCTCTTACCCGAAAAGCTGGCAGAATGTAGATTTAGAATTAACACATTGGAAATGTCTAGAATGCACTAGACATTTCGGGTATATTAATTCTAAATATAAATTCTCTCAGTATACAATGTAAGAAATCTCCCAGTATTTTATATCTGTGATATAGGAGTTTTTATTTTATTTTTTTAAAATATTTCTTTTGATGTGACAAATTAAACATTGTAGTTTGAAACTGTTTTCTTGTAATAACGCTAGCTTATACTAAAGAAAAAACCCATAATATATGAATTTTAAAAATGGTAAACTTTCGTTCTTTACTCTTCCCAAGAGCAGCCCAGCAATTTCTGAGTATAGACTAAACATACTAGTTAAGATTATTTTTTTTTAAAGCTGATTGACAGAGTAGAATGATCAGTAATGTGTCTTTTACTGACCCAATGAGGAAATGATGTGTGTGTAAATGTTAGCAGGCAAATAAAATAATGAACAAAATACTATCTAAGAGTGTTTAATGCCTTTAATATAATTAAAGTGACATGAGCAGCTAGTGAACTTGGAAAGGATAGATCTTTGGGTTGTCAGAAGCTGGATGGTCAATACAGCAAACTGCTGTTTGTGTGGGTCATGATGCACGAATGGTTAGATGCTGTTGGCAACAATGAGGACATGAAGGGTACTGAGACATCACCACATCTCTGGTGGCATCAGAAGTATACCAGAATAGAAAGACTGACAGATTTGCTGACTTCAAGAAAGGACAGAAGCACTGGCCTTATAATAAAAGTTATTTTGAATTTTCTCATTAAAGTATAAATATTCAATATAATTCAAAATACTATGTCGAAGCTAAATTACATAATTAACAATAGAAAATAAAAATGTTATATATTTGATGTTTTATTCATTTTACAGTCAGATTGCCAGTTATATTTTCAAATTACTGTAACCTTTATGCTCAATGAGCCAACCTGTCATCATCCGTCACAGTTTTCTTCGCATTTCTTCTGTCTATGACTGTCTTAATACAAAGGGTTTGTATTTTTTTGGCCTGTGTATGTATGAGCTATATATTAAAACAAGAGCTATTTGTTAAATATGTATAACTGTACTTACCTGCTAAAGCGAGACTATCCATGTTTTTGGATTTTAGTTGCTGTTTAATACTTGTAATCCTTGCAAAAAAGATGACATTACTCTCTTTTAGTACTCTAACTTACTCAGTGAACTTCTTAACTTAGCACAGACTGCTTTTGCAAATTACAACTACATAAGGTGGTCAGAGTGTAGGGGTTACAGTAAGTAACTAGTTTATCTTATTAAATGATAAACCAAATGATATGACCAAATTATTAAATGATATGGCCAAAAATGAATATATATATGTATAGTGGGGATTAGAGCTGTAAAAATGTATGTTTGATTACAATTGTGAAACTTTTCTACATATTAATTTCTTTTACCTTGTTTGTGTGGGGAATTAAATTATTCTTTATGCATGGAAATTAAGTCATTATTTATGGAACAGATTCAAACACAGAAACTGCTTCAGAAACTTTACTCTCATTTTCAATACTGCTTTTCTAAGCCAAAAGACAATTTTATCATTTACCTCCATGTTCAAATTGAAAAATTCTAATATCCTGCAAATCAGTGTATGTATTTTTTGTTTTGGTGATTTTTTATTTTGGTGTATAACTATGTGTAATCTCTTCTTTTCAAGCAATTTCTGCAGTTAAAATTTTCCATAAACAGCAACATATTTATGTATACAAAAAAATAACAAAAAATTTTAATAAAAATAAAGAATGTTTCCTTTTTTGCATGGATTACAAGCAAATCACACAGCAAATATTATCCCAAAATATGGATACTCTCTATTTAGCAAGCATGTGCAATTATATGAAATAAACAATAGAGTACTTTTAACATATGGTTCATATACATCAGGCTATATGATGAGTAACAGTGGAAAAATTAAACTTAGCAATATGTTATTTAAATGCAAGAAATTGATTGAATTTCTCCAAGGTACAGTTGTTATCTGTCTTATATTGATTATAAATTAACACATTCATTTAGTCA